>NC_081350.1:2881641-2925272 GCF_029784015.1 Lycium ferocissimum
GTGGGGCCCCTGGCCCTAAAAAAACCTTTTTGGCCCCCGACCCCCCCTATGGGCCCCCCATAGTCGGAGCATACCTAGCCAATGAATTAAATTGAAGCTATACTCCCCCGACACTCATGTTCCCCTTACTTCAAATTTAAAGAATCTATACGCTCTAGCTCGGCGGACCTCGGGTGGCAAATAATGGCGAATGAAAGCATCTGAATTCTGTCCAAACGGGGAGGGCGCATCCTCTTTTCTTGACGCTATCCAATTATTGTGCCATAGAACCGCCACATCTCGGGTACATGTGATGCCAACTCCACGGACTCGGTCTCGGAGGCGTGAATAATTTTCAATGTCCTAAACATCTCATCAATGAAATCTTGCGGGACTTCGTCCCGCTTTGACCAAGAACTTCAGAGAATTTAAACTCATAAAGTCTCGGGCTGCGGTACTAGTCGACCGATCACTTGGGCCCGCGCGTTACCCGCGTGCACAGGCGGCAACCAACCGTGTCAAGAAATGAATGGCCTCGGTGACTTGTGGCCCGAGGTGGGCGGTGGAGAGCCCGGGAGGCAGATAGGAAGGAAAGTGAATGTTATATCCCGCATTTTGTACGTTGGGATAACTTTTAAGTTGGTTGCGACAAGTTAAGAACAAGGCTAATTTAAGATTTCGTTTTAAGGTACAAGTCGCTTATGGTTTTATTGGTATGGAATATTAAGAAATTTACAGGTTAAAAGTGAATTATGGAAGTTAGACATTTATGAAGATTGGGGGCCAAAAGTGAAGTTTTGGAAACTTAAATTCATGAAAAAGAAGACCATGAGGCCATGCACATGACTTGTGGGCCATAGGCCACATGTATGGAGTATATATACAAAGTATTAGATGACTTATTAAGTCATTCTCATCATTTTCATCTCTTGAAAATCTCTAGAAAATTGGAGAAAAGTTGAAAAGAAAAAAAAAAGGAAAAGAAAGAGAGAAGAGGCCGGCCATGTGCCTTTTTTTTTTTATATATATATATGTGAGTGATGAAAAATATAAGACATAACTCATCATTTTTAGCCTTAGAAATTTCAAGAAATATGAAGAAAAAGAAGAAGGAGAGAACGGCCAAAGGGGGGGGGCGAATCGCTCTTTGAAGTTAATCATGGAAAAATTATTTTCCTTCTAGTTTTCTACTAATTAGAGAGTCCTCTACGACATGGAGTAGTTGTTGGAGCGAGAAAACCGTTCGTTGATACCATGAGTGAAGCCTAGCCGAGGAAGAACATGAATGGAGAAGGTATGTAGTTCAATCTCATTTTTCATGTCTAACGGATGATTTGTGCATGTGGTGATATGTAGAAATGAATGTAATACATGAAAACATGATGTTGAAGTTGTAGCCGTGTGGTGTAGTGTGGCCATGAGAATGAAATGTTATGTTGAAGTGAAGAACTAAATTTATTTAGTATGTTGGATTGTTGTGTTGTGAATTCTATGGTGCTAATGGAAGTTTAATGATTCAAAGCAAAGTTATAGTTGTTTGCGTCCTGTTATGGAACTTCTTATAGTTTAGTGAATTTATGGAAGTAATAGATTGTTAATGTAGTTCATGAATTCGGAAGGAAGAAAGTGTGTTGTGTTGTTTCTTGGAACTTGGAGGTTTCGGGTTTCACTATGTAGTGAATGGGCTGAATTGAATATGTTGTGAATTGTCCGAAATGTTCTTAAATCATGTTCAAATGGTTGCGGATGAGTAATTGAGTATGTGAGCATTGGTGTTGAATCGATCGTGTGTAGTTATTTGAATATGAACGAAATGTCGTCGAATTGTGTAGAAAGGAATTATTAATGATAGAATGCGTTTTGAATCACTTATGGATATTGTTATTATGATTGTTGGTATGGTTGTTGTTGATATTGGCCGAGTTGAATTCTCGGGGATGTCGGATTATACGGGAAGATCTTTGCCCAAATTTACTTGTAGACAAAATGATGGTTTGGAATTGAATCCTTTGGTGCTTATGGCTAATGGTTGATGCTTAATGACGTTGTTGTAGATCATGAGAAGTCGAGACGCAAGTTCGGACTAGCTTAGAAAGCGGCTAAGGTATGTAAAGCTACTCTCTTCTCTCTTTGGCATGTCTTAGAGTAAATAAGCTATGACATGATCCACGAGGTAATTCTACTCTGATCCGAGCACGTCTATGGATTCTTGGCTCTCTCTTGATATTCGTATTCTTAATGTAATCGAATTATGGTTCTTATGTCTTTTGTATGACTATATGTTAAAAGTTGCACAAAAGTTTTGTCGTGAAAAGAATTTTGTTTTTAAACGGATGACGAAACTACGAATGTCCGTAGCTTCCATAGGAAGGCTCGGATCGCCTCGATATGTCCGTAGGAGGTTACATGGCGTATGATGATCTTAACCCTTCACGGGGCGGGCCCGGATCGGTTGGGTACTTGCCCGTGGGCCCGCAAGACGTTCCTATGTATAGTTCAGCAACTTGTTAAAATAACTTAATATGGTTAATAACCCGACTTCCGAATATGATTACTCACTTATACGTTAAGTCCGAAATGAGAAATCGTAGGTATATGATGTTGATCCGTAACTATGATGGCTAAAGTTTTATTTGACAAGTCTCGAGTAACATTCGAAAGAAACTGGATTTGACTATGACTATTGGCTTGGTTTTTAAATGATAGTCTGTTTTGATTATTTTATGGAATCTGTGTGAATGTACGAAATGAGAATTCGTATGCATATGATTTGGATACGTAACTAGGATTGACGAGTTTTATTTGATATGTTTCGAGTAATATCCGGAAGAGATTTGAATTGACTAATGCCATTGGCTTGTAAATGATAATTTGTTTGATTATTACGGTAAGTCCGTATAAATGTTGTGAGTTGCGTATAGATCCCACGATTACGCTCGTGCATATTATTGTTACTCCCTTCGCCGAGTCCGGGCCGGTTACTATCGTGCGCACAATCCGAAGTATGATGAGATTCCGAAGTATGATGAGCGTACGATATATGATATGATACGATGTGTGATGAGTTAAAATATGTTGTGATTACGATTTATGATGTGTGTGACGGAGATACGGAGATATGAAAACTTCCGAAGTATGATGAGTTGTGGCGCCCAAGGCGGGAGGGCGACCACGTTCCGTCCGCGGGTCTATTACGGACCGCATAGGGTATATGATATGAAAATCGATGATGCGATGACATGATGATTTGATAATGTGATGATCGATAATATAATGAATGCGTTTACGATCGTACGGTAATATGATGATTACTTTTAATCGATGGTATGATAATATGATGATTATTTTGTTTTAATGTGATGATATGTTATATATATACGTATTCTAAATATGATATGTTGGTTTCGAGCCGGTGGTGGGGCAAACCCGGTGGTGGGAGGCGAATTCCACACCTTGGTTTAGGCGAATCCCACATGGTTTGGGGAATCCCACATTGGTTTAGGGGAATCCACGTTGGTTTAAGCGAATCCCACATCGGTTAATGTCGATTTACTATGATATGATCTATTTTCCATAAATATGAGGCAAAATGTTTTTTTAAAAGAAAGCTAAGCATTTCGGCATCCCGATCATTATATTGGTCTTCTCGCACCGCGTATGACATTACACGTTATTATGTCCACATTATGTTATTATGTACTCCTTACTTCGGTTATGATCTTGTTTTTCGTATTCCATGCTTTACATACTCGGTACATATTCCGTCGACCCCTTTCTTCGGGGTCGCGTTTCATGCCGCGTGTGTACACCCGGACGAGTGAAGATATTAGCGTAAGATGTTCCGGCGGGATTGGCGAGCTATTTTTCCTCGGAGTCTTCGGCGAGTCGGTATTATGCTATGGTTTTATGTTCTATGTTAGAGACTTTGCGAACGAGTGTCGTGGGTATAAGACGTCGGTTATGTAATCGGCTATGTAAGCCGATGTATTATTATGCATTGTATTATAAGTTTCATATGTTACGATTTTATTTGATTGAGAAAGATAAAAAGCATATTATTCTTCAAAAAAAAATTTCGTTATGTATTTGTGTCATGATTTGGAAGCCGGCGTGATTATGAGTATTACGTGAGTCGGCCGGGTTCGCTCGGCCCTAAATAAGGGTCGGTGCCCATCACGCCTATCGAATTAAGGGTGTGACATAAACCCCTTCTTGCTCTTCCGTAGTAGGCGGAGTAGTGGAGCATTAGATGGAGCCTCATGGTGTGATTCACCCTCATCGTTCATTGGCGGCTCTCTCTCTCCCCGCCTTTTCATCGTAGTCTTGCCCTTCTCGAGCGGCTTTAGCTTTTCCTTTTGGCGGCATTTTAAATCACAAAGACACTTATTAGGGAGGATTAAATCTTATACACGGCTCTATCGCAAGATCTCATAAGAAAAGATGGTCATTTTTCCTAAATTGAATTATAGCCTTTGTTTATTAGCGTGGTGCGCAACACACCATAAACAAGACTCTACTAGACACGCTCGTAGACACTTCCTAGGAAAAGAGGCATGACATACCACTTTTGTCACGACCCGACTAGGGCCATGACGGGTACCCGGGGCTAACCACCGAGCACCACTCATTCTATTACTTATCCTGCCTTCATTCATATTTCTCGTCATTCGTAACCATAGAAAATGACTTTCATTTAAAATATATTTACTTTATAAACATCAGCCCTTTAGGCTATCAAAATAATAATAGACATATACATGCATATACACGAAGACTATGAGACCATACTACCCACACTGCGTATCTACGAGCCTCTACTAGAGTACTAGACATATGGACGGGAAAGGACCCCGTCGTGCCCAATATATATATATATATACCAAAAGAATAATCAATGACACCTCCGAAAAAGTGGAGTGCCCTCAATCAACTAATAGCTCCTATGGATCTGCATCGTCTCCCTGCCTACCTATGGTCATGAACACAGCGTCTAAAGAAAACGAACGTCAGTACGAATATTGTACTGAGTATGTAAGGCGTGAATGAAATGAACATAATAGAGAATTCATAAGACATAAGATGAAGGCATAACCTTTGAATAGATACGTAGCATATCATATGAATTACCATAGCGTATACATCATCATACCAGTCATACATCGTCATCGTTAACCCGCGTCCGGGTAACCATCATATGCAGCCCACTAGTGGTGTCAGGCCCGGCCCTCTAGGCTCGGTGTAAATATAGCAGCCCGCTTTAGCGGTGACATGCCCGGCCATCTAGGCACGGTGTAATCGTATGCAGCCCGCTTTAGCGGTGACATGTCCGGCCATCTAGGCGCGGTGTAATCGTATCATCGCACATATCATATACTTATCATTATTATTCATCTCATAGGCATATCATGGTTTTATCATAATTTAACATCATTATACATTTATCATCAAAACATACATTAGAACTTGAGGGAAGCTATAGCTACATCGGGGTGACATAAGGTCGTAACCCCCGATTACGTTATGGAGTAATCATAGTCATTATGTCTCACCTTGGAGGGATTACATTTTAAGGTGAATGTACATAATGAAAACATCAATGCATCATAGTCAACATCATTAACCCTGTAGGTACATCATATCGTAATCTCTAGAATCCTTAGGCTTGAACTTAGCATTGTCATTATCGCACTCATAGCATATTTCTTATCTCATATGACTATTCATGAACATAGGCTCTTAGCCTTTCAGAACATAGGAAATTCATGAAGAAGGGGGAAAATCATGCATAGGATTCATGCCTTAGGAAGAAAGGTTGATCCTTACATACCTTTATCGTTTAACTACTCTATTGCTTGCTCGTTCTCCTTTAATGCACTCGTTTATACCTTCAAGGGAATTCGTATCGACATTAGCTAAATAATCATAAGAACGTACTTACTAAAGCTAGAGAAAATTGGGCAGCATTTCCTTTGTTTATACGACTTCCTCCATATTCTATATCAACTCCCAAACATTCATAATAACAATTACCATATCGTATACGATAATCATCATTCACTTGCATTTTTTTCCACATTTCACGATTCCACTCCAATTCTCCATGATCATGACCAAAGTCCGTTATCGCGTTCTTTCTCATACAATACTTGTCCCATTTTCTAAATGTCATTTATAACGTATTTATAGTCTCAACATATCCACTTTCATGATTCATTTCAACTACTACTCAACATTGACACTATTCACCCATTTATGACCCATTTTCTATACTCTTCTACCATCCAGTGTTTCAACCTATCAATACTTCAAACAACATGGAAAGATCATGAAACTCACCTTAGATGATGGAAGAATAAGCCTTGAATGGTAATACACCTCTTGCACCAAAACCCTATTTCACCTTTCTTGGGATTTCTTGACTTGGATGACTTTAATGGGTTTCACACTCTTGATTCTTGTTGGTTTGATGAAGTTGATCATCAATTTCCTTGGTGTTCTTATGGATGAAGTGTATGGAGTGTTCTAGAGATTTCTTGAGTTGTGGAGATGAAAGAGGAAATGAATTAAAATGAAGGAGAGGTCCCTTATATTAATCCCAAACTGTCCCGACCAAGATCTACGGACCAACATACGGTACGTATGTTTTTTTTCGGCCGTAGATCTGGTCCAGTGAGACATGTTATACTGGGCTGAATCTACGGTTGGACATACGGTTCGTAGATTTTATAAGGCCAGTATGTCTGTTGTATGTTTACTTGACTTTCCGAGACTTGTTCGCGTCGACTCGTTGATCTCCGATCCTTATGGAACCTTCTTAACACTTGTTTAACACCTCAATACCAATCTAAGGGACGTTATAACTCTTCCTCAAAGCATCATTAAAACATCATTAACTCGATACTCGTAAATCATGTCCGACACACGACATGTGACTTGCTTTCCTTAACAACTTCCTCTCCTTATCTTGAATGTCTTTGGAAATCTTAATTAGTACCCTCGAAATGCTATTTCTTGCTTATCAAAACATCGTATACATCATACTCTTCGAGGGCCTATTCACTGTACGCTAACGGGGAATTTTCCAAGGTGTAACATTGTCTTTCTTGACTGGTTTGTGATTTGCATTTAACAGTAGTATTGGTCATAGTTTGCCTGGTCTTCTTTGCCTAACATTATTATCTAAATGGACTAAGTACGGGAAGTAAACTAAATCTAATGATAGCTCGGATTTTCTTTCCTTCCTTTTTTATGTGTACGATTTTTTGAAACTTGTTTTCCTTGTCCCCTGCTTACTGTTTGAACTATTCTATGTTTTGACAAACTAAGACTAAACTAAAAGAGGTTAAAATGTGCTTTCTTTGTTTATCATATGGGCACTTAGCCATTTATGTGCTTTGTCCTTAGTTGTCTGCTTACTATAGACTATCTACTGCTATTTGCTTGTATGATTCCCACCCTTGCTTTCGTTATTTGAACCAAGACATATCTGAGGGGATGTTTGAACTTAGGACAGTGTCATGAACCTATCCTAGTCATGGTCTAGACCCTTTTGGAATCTATAATTACTTCTATATGAGTTTTTTTCTATCATTTGTGACTTGCTATGGCCATAGTTAACTCATGATCACACCTAGGATAGATTTCATGCTCCCTCTTACCTTTTTGTGGACTTGTAGATCCTGTCATGATCACTCTTTATGTCTTAATAAGACCCTGTTTGTTCCTATAGTTGAATTGGACCTGTTTATCTAAGTTCTAAAAACAAGACTAAGTATAAACTATTAGGTCCTGTCAATATCTTCCATGAGACTATTCGTATGCTAAGATGATTCTTGTGCTTAGTTGAGGCTTTTGTGACCTATGATTGAATCTAAACTAGAGTTTGAGAACCTGGGGAGTATTTATAAATCTGACCTATGTTGTTTGATACCTGGACCTGTTGAGTTAAAACTGACTTAGAAAAAAGCTTTAGACCTTGAACTTGCTTCTGTAATATCTTATTTTTATACAAAAAATGGAATTGAAATGTCTCATACCCCTAGTTTAATTTGTCAACTGTATGAGTGAACTTTCAAAACCTGATTGAATGTAACTTGAAAAATTTGGAAATTGAAGAATATATTGAGACTAAACCAGTTTTGTCTCACTTTTGCCTGAATCTGTCCTCTTCTAGTCATAATCCTAGGTGACAAGCCCCCTCTATATCTTTGTCCTGCACTAAAGATTGCTTTGAACTTGGATTCTGCATAACCTGTTTGGTTTTCTTCCTATGCTAGTCGACATTCATGTTTTGAGTTTGTTGTTTATTAGTTTCGAAATTATAGGTAGCTTTAGTTGTTTGTTTAGCTTTAATTAGTAGCTAAATATCTAAGTTTGGGAATCATGGGATTTGCTTGGTAGAATTAAAATCCCCTGTGTGATTTGAGTTGGTATTGGAGGATTTATATGAGTTGGTTATATAGTGTATATGCCACAAAGGGTTTTACTCTTCATATATTAGTGATACACTGACAGCATATCATGTAGATTTAGAGTCTTGACACTTAGTAATTTAAGAAAAAACTAAGTAGTATATCAGTGGTATATTGTGTATACCACAGCTTTGACGCTTAAAGAGAAATTTAAGAAGAGAATGAGTTTGGGCCCGCTGCTTGGGCCTGTCATTTGTGATTTGTATATCTGAGCTGCTATCACTGTTTTGGGCCTTCTTTTTGCGATGTTAGGGACAGTTTTGAGTTGTTATTACATGGGCTCGGCCCAAATCTAATGTAATTCATTTTTTGGGCATTGTAATAAGTATCATTATAGTTTTTAATCTTGTACTTAATTTAATTTGTGAGCATATACTAATGTCATGTATGTCCTTTAACTCTCTGTCCACCCAAAACCCGTTGGGGCCCACTAACGTATCTAGATCGAGTCAACCCAACTTGGAGCGAAATGGAGCATACGTTGGAATTAAGACGAGACTGATTGCATAACTATTTTCCTTTTTGGGCTTGGTCGGCCCAAATTCTCTACCTCATTTAAATTATGTACTTTAAATTGTTATTTACATAATTATTGTGCCAATTAGAACCCTTATGAGATTGCCATATTTTAAAGTCGCCAAAATGAATTTGCCACGAAATATAAGACTAAATTTGAGGCATTAATACAAATTGGGACTGATTTGATTTAAAGGGACCAAAACTGCCGACTTTTATGAAGTTTGGGACTGATTTGAACATTTACGAAAACCTATGGACTTGGACGTGTGGACTAATTTGGACAAAATTTGTGAGACTAATTATGATTATTTAGACAGGCTAAAAAACAAAATTTGACTAAAACTTAGCAAAAGATAGAATAAAAAATGGACTATATATATGTAGAATATTATGGACTATAATAGTATACCTAAATTATTTTCTTAAAAACTATTTTCCTATACTCTAAAATATTTTTTTTCAAAACCATTTTTTGGTGGACTTACGTAGAGTCCTACTTAGGCTAAGAGTCTTCGGGTATTAGCCTAAGTGTTCTAGTCCGATACCCTAAACGCCCAATTTTGGGCAAAATTTTACTACTTTTGATTCTTGAAACGTGGTATATTTTGCATAAATGACTAATTTCTATTTGCAGAAATATGAAGCAAACTTATCACAATCAATTTATATTTACATAGGCATACTGTCACGACTCAAACCGATGGGCCGTAACAAGTGGTTGACCACTACTGGCCAAGCACTCTTGTGCTTGCATTTACTTCTCACTGACTGTCCTGGGCCCATATACAATGCGTAGAATCGTGCTATCTTGTCTCCCCGAACAATCAAGATAAAGGCACCGTACGGGAACTCACGCCAACGCATACATATAAACATAAGCACCGAGAATGTAACCGCGCAAGCCGATTTGGCCGCTACATATATCTTGTACAACAAAATAAACGCCGACGAGGTACGCGTAACATCACGACTACATATCACTTGTCTACGAGCTCTATGGAGTACAAACGTAGAAATGACGGGACAAGGCCTGCGCCGTACCCATATATGTACGTAACCGAATAGCACACCAAAAGGGCCGCAGCTCGGATCAATGGAGCGTCGACCGCCGCCGAGGGGAGGTCCCACTGCGATGGATCGTCCGGCCGGCTGCCGATCCGCGGGCATGAACGCAGCGTCCACAGGAAGGGACGTCAGTACGAGTAATGTACCGAGTATGTAAGGCATGAATAGTAACATAGTAAGGGGTGTAAAGTATGAATAACAACAGAATGGAAATATAGAGCGTATCGTAAGATAAAAGAGTAACCTGTACATATGAGTGCCTCTTAGGGCGGATGCCATGCATGCTAGCTTTCTTTTGAAAAACATTTTCTTGTTCATATATATAGAAAATAGAACATATCATATTGTCGAGGCGTCGGCTCCGATCCATTTAACCACATATATCCCGCGTCCGGGCATCCCGCGTCCGGGATGATATCATGTCATATTATACCAACTGATCAGGTGGTTACGCGTATATAACGCTCTCGCCCTTTTTCCCATATTCCCCATATATATATATATATATATATATATATATATATATATATATATATATATATATATATATATATATATCATATACATATATGATATAAGTAGAATGCATGAGAGCCCAAGGAAAGTTATGTCTCTATCGGAGTGACGTAAGGTCGGTAACCTCCGATTATATTATGGAATAATCATGGTCGCTTTGTCTCACCTTGAAGGAACAATTATTATAAGGTGAGACTATCAATGAAGAATAACATCAAGAGAAAGCATAGAATAAGGTCATAAATCTCATGAGGCGTCAATTCATATACTTTGAAGTCTTTAGAAAACAGAGTCATTATCAAGAAATAAAATTGAGGATCAAGAACTAGCTCAATATTCTCATATTCATATTGAATCCACAACTTGAGACTTTCAAACATGAAACCATTCTCATCATAATCATCATAGACATATTCTCATCTTTGACATCATCGTTGTCATTACAAAAACATGTCCGTCGTTGTAGTCATAAAAGCTTACAAAATCATAAACCTCTGTTTTGGAAAAATACGGACATTTTGGAAAACATTTACGGGTTATCAGGAAGGGAATCATGCCTTGGAATCCTAGACTTCTAACTTTTGATAACAAGGAAGATATGGAAACATTTATGAAATCATAACATAGGAATGATGCCTTTGAAAGAAAGGGACGAGCCTTAACATACCTTTTTGGTCTCCTTAACTTTAACTATTCAACGCTTGGCCTCCCAGGATCGTAAATCTATATTCAAGAAAATTTATACTATTGTTAGACTCATCTTCATAGGCCTGTCTTAAGCCCTCAAACTAACTCTTTCTAGAATCTGCTGAAATTTCGACAGCATCTCCCCTGTTTATATGCCTAGCCCGCAATTATAATTCAACAACCAACAACAACAACAAAAATACCAACATCAATAACACCATTTCCAACACCAATATGTACCATAAAACATCCCACACGATGTTTTCCAATTTCCACAACCAACCAACTCGCTATACAATTATTTAACGACTTTATCTCCGTAAATAAACCAAAATTAACATTAATAATAGGAGATTCATACCTTATTCTTGTTAAAATAGCGATATCTTCAATATCCACCTTGAATCCACCGCAAAACCATACTAGAATCACATCCATGCGTTTATCCGAGCTTCGATTAATACTCCGTCGCTTGAAAATTGCTTACTTTGTGATCTCCTCTCTCTCTCTCTTTAATTTTCTAGAATTTTCTGGGAAAATCCGGTGAAAAAAATGGGTTTTTACCCTTTATATAGGGTCAAATTCGGTCGGTCAAGAATCGTAGCAAGTCGGTACGTGTGCATCGTAGCACGCGTTTCTGCTCTGTCAGCTGAACTTGTAGCGTCCATAATTCTCTACTCCAATCTCCTATCGATGAGCGGTTTGTTGCGTTGGAAACTAGACTCGACGAACTTCATTTTAGGCTTTTGTTTCACCTTAAAACAATTCATATGCTAAGAGATATTCGTCCGCCAATTTGGACCAAAATTTTCATACAAAACATTACCCATCCTTTCTCCAAAGTCATACTACTTCATTTCTTCCACTCATTTTCTTATAAAACCTTCCGGTATACCTTATATACATCCTTCACTCATTAAATATACTTAATAATACTTGCTCCTTATATTCCAAAGTGGTTTTACTTAACCCCAACTCAACGTACTTATGTTTCAAATTTGATAAGTGCTCTTCGAAGATACGGGGTGTAACACATACTATTAGAACTCGTAGGTCAACCGTATTTTACGGATCCTTAATACCGGGGTACCTAACACCTTTCCCAGGGGATCACCAGAACCCTTACCCAAACTTTGGTTAGATTAGTATTCTTTTAAAACTTAACCGCTTTAAATGAATCCTTTTCGAACTGGTTTTCCTAATTTCCTAAAAATTAGGTGGCGACTCTAAAATAAGTCCATTTAGAGCACCATCCACGTAGAAGTATATTTTTTCCTTTTTCCCTATACGATTGACATCCGTACTTCCCCGAGACACTTTCCTTTTTAAATGAGGCAAGTGCAAATACGAATCGAAAATAAATAGAACTACAGGCCTGTATAGGCAAGCTGTGCTAGTCCAGAGGACGATTAGCCGTTATGGATACTAACGTATTGATACAATTATTGCTATGTCAATCCAGAGGACGATTGACCTCCGAGGCGTGTAGCCCGGTGCATCTATTGTTGTGCTAGTCCAGAGGACGATTAGCCTTTGTGGTTTCCTAGCCCGGAGTATTGATTGATTGATTTGCCTGTAAGTGGCTTGTTTTGTATTTTGGTTGCCTGTGAGTGGCTTGTGGAAACCTTGAGTTCGTAAATGAAACACATAATGATGGGAACGGTAACATAAGTGGAACTTGATATATTCCTGTATGTTGACTCTTATCGGTGATTTCCCTAGTTTACTGGCTTACTTATTCTCTGGAGTTTGAATTGTTTCTTTTGATATCGTTTTATTGATTTTACTACCTTACTTTGATTTTATTAACTATTGCCTCTTAGACATTCACTGAGTACCCAGTACTTGGGCATACCATTGTTGTTTTTGATTGTGTGTTAGGTAACACAGAGAAGTAGGTTCACGAGACACGTGCGACTTAGGAGAGCTTGTTGCTTTTGAGACTATTCGGTGAGCCCACATGATTGTTCGTGGGGCATCATTCTATCTTTATTTTACGTATTTTAGTTTTCGGGCTGCGTCCCGATGAGTTAGACATTTATTTCATTATCTTAGAAGCTCTATAGACAGACGTTATTACTGTGGGTAGTTGTTGAAGTCATTGTTGACCCATTGAGTATTGCTATGTTTCTTGATGATGCATATTTATTAGACTTCCGCTGATGTCATTTTATAATGGTGATTATGAGTTAACTATCTATAGATAACTTGTTGAAGTAATTGATGAAGGATTATTAAAAAGGAACATGATGCGTTTTGATTCATAAGGTGCTTCCGGTGTTATCCATAGCATCGGATGCCTATTACGTCCAGCGTGACACCAGCTAAGCCATCCTGTACTTTGCTGGGTAATAAGACATGAACATAAACATGAATTGGATTAATAGGAGAAGAGGAACTTCGTTCTAGGGCTTGAAGAATGTGAAAAGTGGAAATAAAATTGAACCCACGTATTTATATAATTCTTGAAGCGGGAAAAGTACAGGTAACTTGTATGTCTCGTACTTTAAAGTACGGCCCGTACTTCTAGCCCGTACCTGGATTATCAAAATCCAGTGACTTGGTATTGTTGCCTGAATTGTACGGGACAAAAGTACGTCCCGTACATTAATGTACGTCGGTACATTGATGTACGGCCCATACATCCTAAGTCGTACCTTGTATGGAAAATTCCAGTCACTTCAACTTTTCCCCCAAGATGTACGCCCAAAATGTACGTCTCGTACAATTTGACGTAACCCGTACATTTATCGTTCCAAGCAATTTTTCAATCTCAACACATTCTGTCTTGGTTTCTAAGCCTCGAATCATGAACGTAACTTAGTTAGGAGGTACGAGGTGTTACAGTTAGAATTAAAGAGTTGCCAAAAAAGGAAAAAAACATTCTTTTTTAAACGTACTAAAAAGGAAAGTAAAGACAAGACAGACATACGCGGAGAAAGTAATATTTTGTGAGTTTTCAATTCTTGTTCTCATTAATACAAGTACGACGTTGCGTATCATACCCAAAAATCTGCAAAAATAAGTGTAGGGGAAAGAATGAAAATTCTTCCTACAAAATAGTATGAAAAATTCAGAAAACGGTTAATTAGTCTAGACACCTATGAAGATCTGTATCCAAAAACCAATAAAATTAAATGTAGGAGAAAAGAAAAAAAAAAAATTCTACAAAACCGGATGAAGACTCTAGATTAAAAAATTTAATTAGTCTAGACTCCTATTAACGCTCGTACCGGGGGTAGATCAACTAAGGAGTGAGAGTGTGCCACGGCACCACACACCTCGAACGAAACCGTGTTTATATATGTATGTATGCATGCATATAGGAAATAGGATAAATATATAACGTGACACCTGAACTAACAAATGGTTGTTTGGTGCTACTGGCCGAGTGCTGAATTTTCTGCCCAGAGGACATGGGATACAACAGATCAGTTCTTTTTTTTTCTTCTCTTTCAACTTATAGCCTTACAGGAGAATCGTTATAATTATTAAATTATTTCAGTTAATCGGCTTGTTTATATAAACCAAAAAGACGGATAATCCGAACTGAAGCTCAAAATAGATTAAGTCGAAAAATATTATCACACCCAAAATCTCAAAATCTTGGATCCACTTCTACTCGTACACAAAGATCAGTCAAATCAAATATAGAAGAAAAATAACGAAAATCATTCTTGCAAAATAGAAGGAAAAATCTCGAGAAGAAAAGGTTAATTAGGTTATATTCCTATCAATATCCGTACTCAAAGACTAAATAAAATCAAATGCACGAGAAAAAGAAGGAAAAACTTTCCTGCAAAATAGGATGAAAATCCTAGAGAAGAAAAAGTTAATTAGTCTGTACTCCCATGCCATCAATACCCGTAATCAAAGACTAATAAAATCAAATGCACCCCCAAAAAAGCATGAAAAATCTAGAGAAAAAAGGGTTAATTTTATCTAGACCGTCTAGCCGTTGATATTGTCATGTCAGTAAGAATCACAAATAATGTCCACGTGGCAGGGTACACCAACCGTATATTTCTCTCTCTAAACAGTATCTTCCTGTCCAGATATACAGTGACCTGGAATAGATTTGAATATCGCTGGCACAACAACTTTTAAGTAATTGTAAAATCACCCCCAAAACTCTCACAAAGCTGCAAAAACCTCTCCACTCCAATTTTTGATCACAGTTCAGACCTTTTCACTTCCAATTTCACCAAAAAAAGAAAAAGGAAAATAATCAATTTCAAGAAGTGCATTTTCTGTAAATCACAGCTTTCAGGTTTCAAGATCTTTGTTTGTGTTTGTGGAAGGTTTTCTTGAAGATTCTGTCAGATCCCTTGTGGATTCAATGGACTTGTAATCATTTTAGGTTATTCAGAAGCATCTGCATTTGTTTCCAAGGTTTGTATTACTTATTTAACTATTAGGTGTTTATGTATGTGCTACATTAGTTATATCTTTTGGGCATTAGTGTTTTGAAGCTAAAAATGGTGTTTTCTTGGGTTTTGGATTTCAAATACTTTGAAACTTGGAATGTAAAAAGATTGGGTATTGGATTTCAACAAGTTTGAAACTTTGGAATGTAAAAAGATTGGGTTTTTTTGGTTGGTGGGTGGGAGATCTAGTAGAGCATATTCTAGTTTACTGATTTTGTCGTCTTGTGGTACTGTGACTTGATTTGGTTTTTGAATTCTTTCTTTGTGTTGATTGGTTTAGGACTTGGCTTGACATTGTGCTTTCTCTGTTTACTTGTGCTGTGTGATGCTTTGCTTAGTATTGAAGTGGTTTGGACTTGAGAATTGAGATGGTATGTGATGAAAAGTCTGAGTTTTATGTGTACTGTTGGTCTAACCAACGTGGTCGTGTAATAGTAGAAATTTATGCTTTAGCTAGTTGAAGGAAATGTTTTTATATTTGAAATCTTAACTTCGAAAGTTGAGGTTCTTGTTATCTTTTAGCTGTGATTTTTCTGGTCCTTCGTGTATTAATTTGTATTCTGTTTGATGGTTGTTTTCTCATGTAGTGCGTGTCGTAATTTATATATCTGACTGTTACCTACTACCATGAAGAAAAGAGCCTTTGTGTTTTTTATTGCTGTTGGTGCTTAATTATACTTTACAATCTCCTTTTTCTATAATATCATGAGACATCTTGTGCTTGTGGTTTTGGCTTCTAGAATTGTGGATTGCAAGTTTGCAACTTTGTAGAGCGTGATGGAAATTGACAATAACATAGCTGTTCCCGAAAATGGGTCGGGCTTTGAAAATGGAATTCACCAACTTCCAGAAGTAGTTGGTGGCAAACTAGATGGTGTTCCCAATGGAAGTTTTAGTGTTGAAGGATTGGAAACAAGTATTCAGAGTGCTGTGTTGGTGAATGATAGTGAAACGGTTGGTTCCACTGCGCAAGAGGTCATGCACGAATCAACCACAACTATAGAAAGATATCCCTGTGCCATTTCTGAGGTTAGGGAGTTCATTGCTGGTTTATTAACTTAATTGGGTCTTTTCGACGCCATGATAATGAAATTGCTCTTTTCTAGGGACATGAAGCCAAGGAATCTGGAGAGTCGAAGAACTCCAAGCAGCCCAAAGCTCCAGGAAAATCCAAAAATGCTGCATCCCTTGGGGTGACGAAAACCAAAGATGTCAAAGATGCATCAGCTGGTTCTGTTGTTTCAAATGGTTCCCTAGCCTCGCAGCAACGCACTAAACAGACTTCTTCCCTTGATGCAAAGAGTAAATCATTTAACGACAGGAAAGCTGCTGATAACAATATAAAACCTGCCGTTGCTCGTGTAAATGTTAGTCATGCTAAGGTAAAGGTCCATATTATCATGCTTTTTGTAGACAAAAACAGCTCAGAGCACAATAGTCTCTTTAGTTTGTCAGTTTTATGTGCTTTTGTGTTGTTGCTCATTACTATTATTATGTCTTTCATCTAGCAGAAATCTGGCCAACCTGATGCAACATCACCTTCTCCAAATGCTGACGGCCTTAAGTATGTCCCGGTTAAACCAAGAAAGTGTCTGAGAGATTCTAATTCTTCTTTGCTCTTTGTTTCTAAGTTTCTTTAAGTCTTCTTTTGTACCCTTTATGTAATGTAAGATATCTTATCTCCTTGATTGCTTGTGAACTATAATTTCCATCTATAGGGAGAAAACAAACCCGAAACCTTTGAAGAAAGCTGCACCAAATAAAGCTGATGGAGACGAAGAAACACCTTCGTATCCTATATATGCTGATCTTTCTTTACTTTTTCCTCTGCTTTCTGCTTGCCTTTGTTCTAGAGAATTTTTGGTTTTTCTGGGACGCATTTGCTTGAAAGGATGAAATTTCCTGTTTATCCTTAATCATCTTACAGGAGTCCTGCTGCAGATGCCAAGCCTCGCAAGGTAGGTGCTCTTCCAACCTACAATATGAGTTTCAAGTGCGATGAAAGGGCTGAGAAAAGAAGAGAGGTTAGTTTTCTCCTTGCATCAGCTGATAAAATTGATATATCCGATTGCTTTCCACTGTCATCTTATCCTGGGAACTTGAGAGAATTTGTTTCTGTTACATTTGAACAGTTTTACTCTAAGCTTGAGGAAAAAATCCATGCAAAGGAAGTCGAGAAGAATAATTTGCAAGCCAAGTCTAAGGCATGGTGACTGTTGTGCTTCTATGTTTTTCACGATGTAGAAAGTTTGTAACGGTTCTAGCATTGCCTTTTAAGACATTCATCTTTCCTCTTTATATTTGTGAATCAGGAAAGTCAGGAAGCTGAGATCAAAATGTTAAGAAAGAGCTTAAAGTTTAAAGCAACTCCAATGCCCACCTTTTATCAGGAACCTCCTCCTCCCAAGGTGGAGTTGAAGAAGGTAATGTTGTCTCTCTTTTATACGTCATGAAACTCAGCAATAATTAATGTTAGATCACAAAAATACCTTTTATAGAAAAAAGAATTACATTTTAGGCTTTTCATTTCTTTGCATTCCTTTTCTTTCCGAATAGATTATTTGCTAAATAGTTGCTTATACTTTACGTTTCTATAATATAGTACTGTTGTTAGGGCTCTGTACACTTAATGTATCTGGATTTCATGATTAGTCTGATAAAATTTTAACTAACTTGTTATGTGTGACCTCGGGTTTGTACAGAAAATAGATGAGTCATGTTATATAATTTTACTTAAATAGTAGAGTTAGGAGTCACGCAATGTGAAGCAATATTCAAGTCTGATATGTTTTATTGTTGCTTTGGCTAGCGTTAGTTGGATGCTCTTTTGATAAAGGGCATAGTTCTGGTGATTCATACCTTTCAGAATAATAATTTTGAAAATGAGTGTTGGTGTATGATTTAAAAAAATAGCGTTGGTGTTTCGTACCTATTTTTTTCCTTAGTCTTGGAAGTTGGACATCTAGATTGTTATGTGAAATCAAGTGAAGCCGTGCTTGATATAACTATTCTTCCAAGTTTAAATGATAACAAAAGGGAACAAATCGAAATAGTAAGAGGCTGTTTGGTAAAACTCTAAACTGAAAGCTGAAACTTCTAATTTAGTTGTTTTATCAACTACTTCATTGCTCACTGTTTATAGATTGTTTTTGAAGTTTGTCTCTAACTTGAACTTTTGGACCATTTTAGTTGCTTCTAATGTACTGAGCAGACTTCCTAATTTGTTATCAAACGTGCATAATTTCTAAACATTTACCTTTTTCAATTATAAGTGCAGAATACCGTTATCGAACAAACATTACTGCAGAAAATGACCAGATGGCATGTCAACAAGTCTATTATCTGAAAATGTTACTTCAGAAAAATCAGCAATGTGGGGAGGGAAAGGGACTTAACTAATAGACTCCAGTTATATTGGCAATGAACATCAACTAGTACAATAACTCTTTAGATATCAACTTGCAAATCACTAAATGAAAATGGTGCTCTTTTAAATAGTTTGTTAGACCATTAAATTAATGTCTCAAAGCATTTATTTAATTTTTAATACTAGTAATCCAGAAAGAAATTCGTGGCTGATGTATGATTCAGTTCTGTTCTATGTTGCTCTGATACGGGTGTGGATCTAGAGGTCGGATTTGCCATCAGGTTTATTTTGGGATTGGGGGGCATCGATCCGGGTGCAGATAGGGGAGCTGGATACAGTTAATAAGTATACAAGAGTAATATATAGGCCATTTAAGATTGTTGAAAAATAACTTATTTTTCGATTAACAAGGTGATTTAAATCCATTACTTAATTAAGTTAAACGAAATATGTCTGTTACATAATTATAAATTGGTGTGTATATATATATATATAGTCTGAGTAGAGAAAAGTAATTATCGTTTGTTAGAAATTTGGTTCGAATCTATTATCTATTTATGCTTCTTGAGCTTTTATATATATATATATATAGTCTGAGTAGAGAAAAAGTAATTATCGTTTGTTAGAAATTTGGTTCGAATCTATTATCTATTTATGCTTCTTGAGCTTTGGTAATAAATAGAAAGCAAAAAGTATCTGTGGTAAATAATTTGTTCGTTGTAAACACTTAAAATATTATTCATAAGTTATCTTGTATAATAGCAATGTATTCTAGTACTTATGTGAATATATATATGACGTAGACCAAAAATTGAACCGAATACCCAATCAAACTTTACAATTACTTGGTGGTTAGTGTAGGAAATGATAGTTTACATATCATATAACATTATCTCCCTAGCTAATATGACTCCATCTTTATAACTTGTGAATAATCTATAAAAATAATCGTTGTGCCTTGTATCCTTTCACTAATGTTTTGAGAATGTAAAATGTTCATGATTTTATTTTATATTATATAGTCATTCAAATTTCAAAGGAGCACATGTATTGTTTCTTGATATCCTAGAATTGTTACCTGTGAGACAATTGTTTTTTTCACGTTACTTAAACTCTCATCTCCGAAACTCAACCAGTTAACCTCTACCTTTAGGGCAGCTCGATGCACTAAGTTCCCGCAGGGGGGGAGGGGTGGGTTGTAGTATCCCTTCTCCGGGCATGCTTCATAAGGGTCGGTCTACCTTTAAAAAAATATATTTAAACATGCCCTGAGAAGGGATACTACCCTCCCGTCCCCCCCCGCCCCCAAAACCCTGACCCTTCCTAATTGTAGATGGAGTATCGCTTAGGTGCCAAAAGACAAGCCCTCTTCCTTTCCCGCCCAGAATCCTTACGAGCCTGCATAGCCTCAACTAGAGTGGTTGTATCAACAATATCCATATATGAACCACGACGATTCTAACCCAAAGCTTGACTCGGATACGGTATCACAACCCATCGACAAACTTAGTCACCCTGTCTCTTTCAGTTGGGACCAAATGAGGCGCATAACAAGCCAAATAAGTGAATCTAGCATCATAGTCAGCCACAGTCATGGCTTCCTGCTCAAACTGGCGCTGCCTCTCCTCACATCGACTCCATAATAAGGCCAAAAACTCGCTCCAAGTGAGCGGTGGAGATCCAACTAGCCTGCACCTCTGATAGGATACCCTCCAAGACTCAGCTATGCCAGATAACAGAAAGGTAGTGAAGGCTACCCCATGCGTGTCTGTAATACCCATAGTAAGAAGGATCTTCTTACACCTCTCGATGAACTTTTGAGTCGTCACAGTAACCGGAGTGTTATCAAATTCCGGAGGAGATAGTTCCGTTAAAAATTCCATCTTCATCACAGTATCATCACTAGCAGTGGTAGGTCTCGCTCTACCTAACGATATTCCTGGTTAGGGAGCCATAATAGAAATAGGTATCGCAACCTCCGTAGCTGGGATAGGCTGCTTGTTTACATGAATAGCAGCAGGATTCCGAGCACCAGTAGTAGCTGCTGGTGGCCCTGGCACCTCAACGTGTTGAGGAGGATAAGACTCCAAACCGGTCAAAATAGTTTCATTACCACACCCGCGTGGAACAGTAATGGTAGGACCAGGGCTTGTGGTTTGCACAGGGACATCGTCCTAGGCTGAGTAGTTTGAGCACCGGTTTGAGCTCTCGACTTACCACGTGCCCTAGATGTAGCCTGCACTGGTGGTACCTCCTCTAGTCCTCTAGGGGACGACCTCCTTCTCACCATCTGCGATGAAAATGTTCAAGGATTAGACCTTAATTCAAACTCTATCGCACGGGAGAGAAATGAAAGAATGAAGGGGAACTTAATCAAAAGGGGAACTTTCTTAAAAGGCCTCTATAGCCTCCTGTTTATAAATATGGTTAACAACATATCCATAAAAAGACACTACTAGGACACTGCTCCTTGACTCACAGGACTCTAAAACCTAGGCTCTGATACTAACTTTATCCACTTTCCAATAATTTATTTAGGCTGAACACATACGGGGACACCAAAGTTGGCATGATTTTTCATTTAGATAAACGTAGGGATGTTCCTATTGACCACTTATACTACCCGAATTTTGTACCAATTAGACACTTTTTTGCACAATCAACCAAACATATAAAGAGCGCCGATGATGTGGCAAAAGGACAAATTAAATTAAAACGTGTGGCATCTTTTTATAAAACAAAAAAATAAATTTTATGTTACAAAAAAACACAAATTTCAGATGCCTAAACCCCCCCCCCCCCCCCCCCCACACACACACACACACACACAGGTCTTCCCTCGTCTTCCTTCTCCTGCCCCCTGAGTTTTCCCCCAGCCCATTCGATTGAAGCCAAAGAAAAGTGTCTTCCTTCAACAAATTGATAATTATAAAGTCTTAACTTTTCTTTGTCTGTTAGCTCTAATTAGATATCCTTAGCCAAATTTCCTTAAAAATTAAGTTTCAAATAGGTCAAGAAAATCATTCTATCGAGAAGCTCTTGAAATTATTCGGGCCATCAATTTATGAAGTGCCTATTCAGATTTTGCAGATCTTGTTTTTTGGGGTGTTTTTTCTCGATAGGAAGAGCGTGACCTGGGAATAAGGTTTGTTGGTGGGTATAGAAATTCTTGATTTTCTTCTTTCTGTATACTGATGTATATTCCAGAAAAAAGAGTAAGGTGCATTTGTTCTAGTCATTGATTTAGAAGTGACCTCTAAATTTGTTTGGTTTGTTTATGATAAAAATCGTATTAAAAAGTAAGAATGGTGGCAGAAATGGAGGTGAGGAAAGAAGATAAAACACATGTTTTAGAACCTCCATTGAAGGAGTTTAAGCTTGGGGAAATGGCTGGGAAAAGGGGGAAGAAGAAGAGAAAAAATAAAATAAAAATTGGCTAAATAAAGCCTCTCACGCTCCACTAATGCGTGTATCACCCTCACTATGCCAAGTCAGCGAAAAGTGTCAAAATGCCACAGTCAGGCCCTAGTACAGCTGTTTGAAAGGTACAAGGCTTAGTTGAGGTGTCTAAGTGAAAGATGGTGCCAACTTTAGATGTCTCCCGATGTGTTCAGCCATTTATTTATAATATATAAAAGTGACTCATGTATGTCTCCGCCTAATCGACATTGTCATGTGAACACATGTTGAGTAGAATTAATGATTTTGTCCTTTTTTACAATTACTTGGCGGTTAGTGCAGGAAATGATTTTTTACATATCATACAGCATTATCTCTCTAGCTAATATGACCCCTTCATCTTTTAAGTTGTTAATAATCTAGAACTTGTGCCTTATATTCTTTCACTATTGTTTTGAGAAAGTAAAATGTTCATGATTATATTTTATATATATAGAATTCATATTGTCAATTCAAATTTCAAAAGAGCACATGTATTGTGTCTTGATATTGTAGAAAAGTTACTTGTCAGACAATTTAAAGAAATTGTTTTTCTCACGTTACTTAAACTCTCATCTTCGAAACTCAACACGTTATCCCGATAACATTAAAGCATGCCCGGAGTAGGGGTATTACAAATTATCAAACAGGCATTCTTCTCATCAATGACTAGCTTGTTTAAAGTTGCTAATCTAAAGCATCCTCAATTTTGTAATCATAGGTCCTTGGGACCATTCAACTTTGATGATGGTTGTTGAGGTTTCTGTGTCTTCCCCTATAAGTCCAATCTATATAGGATTCAATTTATCATGTGTGAGAATTTTACAAGGTGTAATCCCAGTTACTATAGGCTGTAAATATTCTTTGTAAGTTCTCGTGTAATAGCTATCCATCTGTAGATCAAGGATTGCGTATTGATTACTTAACTGGAAGCTTGAATATCTAACAAAGCCCTGCAGTTTTAGGAAATATTAAAAGGTTCAGAGTCAGTGATTTTGCTCAGAGATACCCAAACAATGAGATATATTATGCAAGAGCATTAAAGTTACGTTTGTTGCATGAACTATTCATTTGCTGATGTACCCATGGCTAATGGGTATGACATGGATGTGGGTACTTTGTGTAGATCCGTAGATACCCTAAACACTTGCTAAGACTTAAACATACCCGCACCTGATGCTTAGCTTTACCCGAAGTCTAGATTAGATAGGAAGTTACTTCTGCCTTTTCTTTTCCTTCAAACTACAAGACTTGATAGTTTAAAGACAGCTTAGCAACACTAAATAGAAATATCATCATCATCATCATAAAAAGGTTGTTTATCCGCTCATATATGAAGATGTGGCACGTGTAAATTGGTTACGTTAGATTTATTTAATGCAGCAAATTCCTGATTCCAGTTGCTCTTGCTGTCAAACATGCTTGTTGACAATACCTTGATATTTCCAGTCCTTTTCAGTTTGTATTTAGCTGAACCTGAATGTGCTGGTCATTGTTGGATACTGCACCTAGGGTCTGGCTTCTCTTTACTGCATGTAAAATTAACACTAGGTGCTCATCTAGCTGGTTTATTCATGTAGAGCTGAATTCACTTCTAAGTTACTTATGCTTCTGTCTTTTTTACTTTTGACGTAGACAAGGCATTGGATTTTTCGTTTATGCCTTCTATCACTATTTTATGTTGTAGATACCAACAACAAGAGCTAAATCCCCCAAGCTTGGCCGGAGAAAGAGCTCCCCAACCAAAGAGGTGAACGATACTGTCATGCACACAAGTAGGTTGAGCTTGGATGAAAGTGCATCTCAAAATCCTGCTAAAGGACATTCTCCTGACAATGTCAAGAAGCCCACACGGAAGTCTCTTCCAAAGCTGCCATCTCAAAAAATCAGTTTATCAAGTCATACAAAAAGGCCCTCCTCCGTCAAAACTAGCATATCCAAGGAAACAAATGATGCTGCAGCTAACGACATGAGTGAAGTTGCTTCTCAACCAAACAACATTCTTGAGCAAACAAATGAAACTGAAACAAGCCAGACTAAGACTGTTGTTGAAGCTCAATCTGAGACAAATGTGGTGCAGCAACCCATTGCCGTGGAGTAGGGAAAGCAAGCACTGAAACTGTAACACATATTCATGAAGCACCTTTCAGTTCCCCTTTGCCTAAAATAGTGAAAAGGTACCAATACGACTTGGTTCTTTTGACAAATGAAGGTATGAAGATATTTTACCAAGCAAATGATGTTTTGTCCCTGGCAACAAGGTTGGTTGTCTAGTGTTCTTTTTCTTTCAAGATTGCTGGTTTGTTCATTTAAAGTTCAGGCAGCTTCCGCGCATTATAAGGTTGTCATTTGCACCTTTCTTCGGGCTAATTATGACTTAGATTCTGTCACCTGAAGTTGGGTAATCAAAAGTTTTGGAGAATTGTCTTGAAGCAGCTCAAGTCTTGAATTAGTAGAAACTTTGGCACTCATTGGGCTTGTACTGGCTGTTTGAACTGTTCTGTTGAACATCATAGTTTTGTTTGTTAATCGATATGTATTTATAAATATCCATTTACTCTCTACGAGGTTCTCTTCGCCATACACTTTGATTTTTCAGTTCAATTAAGTGATACATTTGCTTGGAAACCATATTCTATTAGGTGCAACTCTTAAAACTTGTAGTGGCAAGATTATGTCTCATAATATCATTCTGATGTTAATCAATTGTCACACTAGTCTACTCATTTCTAAAGTTCTGTGGAATTAGGAGTTATATTCCTGTTCCGCTCACCCCTAAAAAGCAAATTCAAGTGGATGCCATGTTAGTATGTTTAAATGGAGCGGCATGGGCATTGATGATGCATATAGTTGACGTGGACTTGGTTGTAATTGAGGCTTTGTTTGTTGTTGTGTGTGTGTGTGTGTTTTTTTTTTTTTTTTTTTTAAACTTTGGGTCACTGATGCGACCAATCAGAGGAATAAGAAGCACAAAAGTCAATTTTGTGTTAGCAAGGGCCATCATTATTCCTAACCCCCGCCCCCACCACCCCCAAAAAAAAAATCTACTAACCTTGGTTTTAACCATTTTCAAATCTGTGGATGTCTTGATTCAATGTTGGTCGGCAAATTTCAATAGCTGTGGGCTGCGAAGTAATAATATCTCAACCGAAGAAGTCCTTTTCTTGAATTGTTTTTAAGTACTTTTGTAATCAAGTTGCCTTATCACCTCATTAGTGTCAACCTTTTCAAATGGGAACCACAATTGTGGTTCTCCAATCAGATGTTGAACAAATGATCAAGCCACTAGGTGAACGGTCCCTTTTAAACTAATAATGTTGATTTATTTATCACATCTCTTAGTTGGATTGGTTTATATAACAATGGGACCTTAATAAAATTTTGCAAGTGGTATTTTCTTTTGGATATATATTACCAAGCCGGCTGGAAGGATCAAAGTCTGAATTGAAGTTGTACTGCAATCCACCCAGTGGAGCAGAAGTAACCTACTCAAGTATTCTGATTGATTTGATGGCATTAATAAAATTGAATATTTATTTTCAAAAGGGAGTGACATGTCGATGCAGTAGGTAAAAATCATGGTAGACAGGGTTCACAAATTCTAATAGAAGCAAAAAACATAGTGTGATTTCTTCCAATCTACCTAAGACTTGGTGGTCGTAGTAATTTGGTACCTATATTAACACGGTAGTAGGTACCTGATAAAATAATCGAGGTACCTATAAGCTAACCAAGCACGGTGTTTTAAGGAAAAGAAGAGATGAAATAGAAAGAAAAGAATAAGAACAATTCACATGGGAGGCAATGTTGAACAAGACAAGGCCAAGTCTGGAATCTGAAACAGTGATCAACTCAGAAGGCATAGCCAAGCATGCAAGACAAGAATAGTAGTAGTAGTAATTACTGTGAAAAAGAGAGATGATAGTCATCAAATAGGTCTTTGCTATATATTTTTGACAAGTGATGAAATAGTGAAACGGAAAATTATCATAACCTCTTTTGTTTTAGTTGGAAAATGTGTTTTTATTTTTTATTTTGTTGGAAGATGTTTATGGTCATTTTATACATTATTCAAAACGTATCTTTGATATTTAGTTGTAACATTTTCATAATTCTCCGCCAATAACTCCTGATTCCAAGCAAGTTCTACGGAAAAGGTACACTAGTAAAAAGTTCAACGAATTTACATAGAACATAGCGACACCTTTATATCTAGAAAAAAGAAATAAATCAAGATATTTAAAGAGAATCAAATACTAAATGAGAAGATTTTACATAGGGTAACAAATTTAGAAAGCCGTAAGAAGATAAGTCACCAAAAATGTAAGTGAAAGCAAATGTTATATTTGAAGACATCAAATTAGTTTTTTTTTTTTTTTTAAAAAGAATTTCTTTTTCGTTTTATTATAATTTTTATTTTGCTACGATCGAAGGTATGAGTTCGCACTAGTTTTTTTTGGTTTAATCATCTTTCTTTTTCTTTTTCTTTTCAGTTCACCCACCCGCTATTCAAGGTTTATCTGGCTGACTAACTCAAATTTGCGCTGCATAAGTCCATTAAGGGAAGCACAATTCCAAGTTCTCGAACCCAAGATCTGATTAAGGGTTGGGGGATCCCAACCATGTTACTGCACCCCTTCATCTTGAACAGAATAAATAACCTTCTATTTGCTTGAAAAGGAAAAGATAAACTACTCTTTATGCAGGGATCAAAGTAAAAAGTTTCATTTTCTTATAATAAGCAACCATGTTAATCTTCACCACATTCAAACCAAAAAGTATACTGAATTTTACCAACAAACTGGAAGGTTAAAAGCTAAGACATGCAGATTTTAGATACATTGTGCATCAAGTGTGACATTGAGAGAGGAGGATTATATATTCAACATTGCATCATTTATGTTTTTCATATATACAGGAAAGTGACAATGTTAGAGACAACAAAAGAAAACAACTAACAAAGAAACAAATCAAGAAGCAGTGATGGGAGGTGAGGGGAAACTATCTACTCCTTTAAGGAAATTGACTGATGAAGTATTCATAATATAAGTAGCCTTATCAACATCTTCTTCTTCTTCATCATCATCATCATCATCATCAGTCCCAGCATCCCAAAGAAACCGAGCATATGAAGCAAGAACATAACTGAAAAACAAGTAGTTTTAATTTTGAGCATTGGTTAATATATCCAAAGGCAACAAATATAGTCTTTGCAAAGATAGTGCAAATTTTATTATCTTTTTTCACCCAAATTAAGTAAATAGTCTTTGCAAAGATGGTGCAAATTTTATTATCTTTTTTCACCCAAATTAAGTAAGAAGCAATCAAGTGTACACAAGAAACCAATCTGTCTAAGTTTTGACGGACAAAGTTCCCTTGTACCAGTACTGACGGGCAAGTTACCTGGTACCATTAGAAAAGGAATTGGAATGTGGAAGATATAGGAAGATTAAATTCAAATGTAATATTAAAAATATAATCATTGGAGAAGTAACATTTCTTTCATCTTTTTAATTTTGATCAATCAAAAATGGATCCAAGATTTGAATAAGGGGAATAAATCATTTCACTAACTCATTAAGGAACTAAAAGAGAAATCTCCTTTTGGAATCTCAGAGCTACAATAATAGCCAACAACAAACTTAAAACTATTCAGGAAAAATTTGATTGAGAAAATGGATTAAAAGTTTACCAATCATCAGGAGAAGCCTTCACAGCTTGATTATAGTAGCAGTCAGCCCTATCAGCATCCTTATGAGCATCCCATACCAAATCCCCATATAGTGAAAATATATCCCCATCATTTGCATTTGCCACTATTGCTCTTCCACAATACTCTTCTGCTTTCACAACATCTCCTTTAACCTGTTACACAATATCATTCAAACTTATGTACTAGTTTCATATGCATCAATCCATCCAAATTAAAATTACTATTACCTCTTTCAAGAATTTGGCATAGTTTCCTAGAAAAAGAAGATTATTAGGATCAACCTTGATCATCTCCTGATAATAGTCCTCAATACTCTCAAACCCATGATCACTTCCATCTCCACCACCACAAATCCGGCCACCGCCACCACCATTTTCTAAAACAGCACATTCTTGATCCAACCTTTCCATTTCAGATACCAATGACATACTAGTACTAACACCAAAACTCAAACTGCTGGTAACAGTTTCTTGATTCTGTGAGCAGTTTGAAGCAAACTGAGAATAACCTCCTTTTGGAAAAGGCTTAATCTTGATTTTGTACAATTCATTAAAGTTGCGGTCTGATACAGTCGTTGAGATTTTCTTTATGATGGGGTCATGATTTAAGGAGATAGAAATTGAAGCACTTATGGTTCTGATAATTGGTTCTGGAGATGGATCTATAACGCATGATTTCAAGATTGGTGCAGAGACACTTCTCAGAAGCATTTCTTGTTCTTTCTGTTTTCCGAAATACAGGACTTTAGAGAGTACAAGGCTTGGAGAGAGAACCAATTTATGGAACACTAACAAAGGTGACAAGGAGAAACCATACTGTATATTAGTGTGCGCACAGGAGAATCCAAGATTTCAAGAGAATGAGTTTATATTAAAAAAATTAAAAATAAAAAGATGTAAAAGTGCATTTAGTAGGGTACGATTTCATAACCTTAAGGGATTAAAGGTAGCACTTAGCCAATGCTCCATTCGGTCTAATTTGAGCATGTGTTCCTTTAGTTAATATTAGATATATTTTACAAATTATATACATAATATATCGAGTTTAGTCGGGTGACCATGTGTTCACATGACTCCTTTTTTATACCTGGATCCGCCCCTGAGTGTGGGGTTGAAATACAAAATACTACGTCCAAATAATTTGGTGACACCATTTTACTAGAAATAAAGTTTAAGAAACAATATAACACTTTTGAAATTTGTGGTTTAAAATAAACGTTAATCATTTTTATGCTATAAATCATTTTATTAAAGGTACATGAAGAACATTTTAAGTTGCTTCTAATTAAAGAAAAGTAGCATTTTTTTTTAAATGTACCAAAAAAAAGTGCCACATAAATTGAGACAGGAGTAGTAGCTTAGGTGTGAGAATGAAATAAGGAAAAAATGTATTTGGTTTTATATCTTATTTTTTCTTTTTTTCCTAGTTTCTATGTAGATGTCGACACTCAGCACATTTAAGTGTCAAAGGTCTTGGATTCAATTCCTCTAATTGTCACTCAATTTAAGCAAATTACTTAGTAAAGTCTTTTTTTTTTTGTTCCTCATATGATCATTCAAGTTTATACATTGTCTTACAAAGTAACAAGGGTTAAAAGTCACTTTAAAACTAAAAGAAAAAAGGCCAAAGTAGTCTCTTAAGTTTTGAATTTTCAATTAAAATAGTCCTTATTCTTTAACATAAAACACTAACAACAGTTTAATTATACAAAATAATACAATTTTAGTTCAACTCTAATTGTGGTATTAAAAGTAACGAAACACACAAAAAATTATGACTGATAACTTAAGAAATGAAAAAAAAAATCATTTTATCACTGCTAAAGAAAGAATATGAAATAGCATATATGTACTCTATTTGCTTGGAAACTTAGGGGGTTCAACAATAAAATAATGTTTTCTATTTATTCATTTTATGAGTAATCTTTATTTTGATAAAATAGTTTAAATTAGGGATAAGGCACCGTTACCCCCCTGAACTATACCCGAATTTGCTACGACACACCTTACCTTTCCCAGGGTCCTATTACCCCCCTAAACTTATTTAAAACGGAATAATTACCCCCCTAAACGCTGATGCCCACTCTCATATGGGAGAGTGACATACACTCTCCTTGCCACATGTGTATTTATTTGTTTTCTTCTTCTTTTTTTTTTCAGCTGTCGTGTCAATGTTTTTTAAAATAAAAATAAAAAACTGAATTTTCATTAAAAAAAATGAGTTTTAAAACCCGTCTTTTTTTTTTAATTTGAAAATTTGATTTTTTTTTAAACCCATTTAAAAAATTAAAAAAAAAAAAACTAAAAACATGGATTAAAAAACTGAATTTTCTTTTAAAAAAAGGATTTTTAAAACCCTTTTTAAAAAAAAATGAAAATTTGTTTTTTTTTAAAACCCGTTTTTGAAAAAGAAAAAAAAAAGGCTGAAAAATGATTTTTTTTTTAAATATGGAAAAATGGATTTGTTAAAAATATGGAAAACTTGATTATTTTTTTAAAATGTCTTAAAAATCTTGATTTCATTTTCTTAGGACACTTTTATTTTTCAAATAAAATCCGGAAAAGTGTTTTTCTTGCCAAAATGTGAAAAAAGCTGAATTTTTATAAAATTTTGAAAAAATTAATTATTTTCTTAACATGTGGAAAACCCGTTTTTTAAAACTAAATGTGGAAGACTAGATTTATTTTCAAATTTTTAAGAAAATGCAGATTTTTAAGAAAAAAAAAATTAAGTTTTCTCCTTTTTTATGTTTCTCACTCTCTCAAAGAGAGTGAAACACACTCTCTTTGCCACATCAGCGTTTAGGGGGGTAATTATTTCGTTTTAAATAAGTTTAGGGGGTAATAGGGCCCAGGGAAAGGTAAGGTGTGTCGTAAAGAAATTCGGGTATAGTTCAGGGGGGTAATGGTGCCTTATCCCTTTAAATTAGTTGTTAGTTTCTTCTACGGTAGAAATTATTGCTAGGAAATTCATAATTAATAAGGAAGATGATGAATTCCTTCAAACAAAAAAACTAGGTCCTAATAGAAAAAAAATCATATGTAAAGATTAATCATAAAGGTTTTCGTAAAGAAAAAAACATACATGCTTATTGAAGGACATCATCATAGTAATATAAATCATTCGTCATCACATAAAATGAGGAGATTCTCTATAATCATTGTGTACTAAATTTTTTAAAGTTTGCAAATATTATTTTTGTCAATCTTGTAATATTATTTGGGTGACAATTATTTTCCCCTCCAACCCAGCTAAATTTTTTAAATATTTCTCCTAATTTCGAACAATAGTTGTTCCTCCTATAGGACTAACACAATCTAATTTACGAAGTAAGAAAGTGTAAAATAGGCAGAGGACTATTATTGTTCGGTGTTAAAAAATAAGGAATGTTTTAACTCAAAGTCCAAACTTAAGGGACTACTTTGCCCGTTTCTTTTATTTTTAAAGTGAGTTTTGGCCCTTTTTATTTTGCAAGACAAATGTATAAACTTGAATGACTGTATGAGGAACAAAAAAACTAAAAAAATAAATGACTTTGCTAGATAATTTCCTTAAGTTGAATGGCCACACGAGGAATTGACTCAAATTTGTTTAACCAAACGTGGGGAAAATACTTAAAATGCACCCCAACGTTTGGCCAAATTTGCAACGACGCACCTAACCTTTACGGGTGACCTATTACCCCCTGTACCTATTTACAAAGGTGTTTTATTGTCATTTTTGTGCTGAGCTGGACATGAGCGTGAGGACACGCACAAGGGGTTTTTGCCACCTGGCCCTCCCAATTGCTATTTTTTTTAATACCCTCAATTTATCCATTATAGACCCATTTCAATACCACATTACCCGATTGGAACTCCATTGAAGCTTAAAAAATTGAAACCCTAACTTCAAACTAAGGGATGGATTCAAGAGGTAAGTTACAAACTTGAGTAAATTTTTCTTCTTTCATTTTTTTTCTTATATCTAGTAGGTTAGGGTTTCTAATTTCCCCCAAATTTTTGTATGCATTAAGTTGATGTGCGAATGGATTTTCTAGTGTCTCCAGTGCAAAATGTGCCAGAATCCAAACTCCAAACTCGACGATTTGATTACAATGTGCAAAAAATACGCAGATAATGTGAAGATTTGAAAGGGAGTCGGTTCGTTTTTTTTTTTTTTTGGAGTGTTTTTTGTCTAAGTGTTAAAGATTGGGAAGGAAAATAAGAAATGGGCAGATATTATAATGGTAAGGGTGTTTTAGTCTTTTCTGGCGCGTGGGGTGCATTTGACTTTAAAAAACTAGTATTGACATTTTAATGGCCAATAAAACACACTATAAATAGGTACAGGGGGGGTAATAGGTCACCCGTAAAGTTTAGGTGCGTCGTTGCAAAATTGGCCAAACGTTTGGGTGCATTTTAAGTATTTTCCCGTCAAACGTGTGTGCCAACAATGATTAAGAAGATATAGATTTGTCATTTAAGCTTATTCAAATCTGGTAATGAAGTATCCATTGCCTAAAATTTAACATTACAATTAATGTCAAAGGACAAATATAACCAAGAATCACTATCAAAAAGTGTTGGAACTCATCATAACAATAAAATATTCTACAAATACAGTAATTAAATAAAAGTTGTTGTTATCACTTTGCCATAAATATTAACGACCAGTATACTCAAATTTTAGCGGGAGAAACTTTAAACAAACGTTTAAGTTGGATAAAAATTTGTAAATCATTTGGATATGAAAATTGGAAATCTTTTACAAGATTAAAAACAAGCATTTTTTTTTTTTGGTAAATTAGCAATATACTTGTATGTCCCATTAATCAGTAGCAATTCACAATTTTTGCCAATCTAGTTTTAATCATTCACATTTGTTTGCCAACTTGCTCTAATAGTTTGCGGCGTTATTTCAATTGGTTCCAGATTTGGGAAGCTATTTAATACTATCTTAAAAAAGATGAAAGAGACTTAACTGGTACTAATATCAATTCTTAATCATAGTTGGTATACAAATTTAGTTAAATAATTCTGGACCTTTGATATTTAAATAAGACAAAGTGTCATATATTTACGTAAAAACTCGGGGAAATGAAAAGTGTGAAAAATGAAAAAGAGCCAAAGCCCAAAAAATATTGAGAGTTTTTGAGTAATTATATATTGGGAAAATAGATTTCTCCTTTTGTATTCTCCGGGTGTTAAAAATGATACTCCCTCCGTCCCATATTTGTTGGCCACATTACTAAAAATATTTGTTTCAAAATACTTGTCCATTTACAAAATCAAGTTACAATTAATTAATTTTTTCCTATTTTATCCTTAATATTAATTGTTTTTCAAAGTAACCAATATTGATTAGAGTGTAATTTATTGGATAGAGATAAGGATAATATAGTTAAAAACACTTTCATTTATGATTTTTTAAAGGGCATGTAAAAGAGAAAGTGGCCAACTAAGGGACGGAGGGAGTAATGATGATTAAGAGGAGTGTTGATGCATGTATTGATTAATTTAAAGTTATTTAGCAATCCTATATGCTAACTTAGAAAAATCCAATACTTTTATCTATACTAGATGTTGAAGCACGGACTCAATAGGCCTAATATGAGCTAACGACAAACATAATATTAGTATGACTACATTTTCATTCGAAGAAGTATGTGCAGGAAATTATTTGGTTTCATTTCATCTCAAAATTTTTGTTCCGTTGAAATCTTTACATTCTACTGGTCCTAACCAAAACTTTAGTAGTATAATTTAATAAAGTAACATAACTTATTATTTTTTAATTATGAGAACATTCATTTCTTAAGTTGTAAAACATTAAAAATCTAACATTCCATCTGCTTTTTACTATCGCTTAATGCTATAAATTTATTAAGTTTGCAAATATATATATTTGCTTCTTAGATTGAATTATATTTTATACAACAACCGTGAGTCATTATACATTATTCTCCTGAAGATCAATCATTTCTTATTTACCATTCACAAATAAAAATTAGAAAGTTCAATAGATAATTCAAATGCGTAATTTATCTCGACAAATAGCAGAAAAGTTATTAGCATGATACAATATTTGCTTCTATTCTTCTTTAATAATTACAATGATATATTGTTAATAAGTACTTTTATCATTTATATCAATTTAGTAAAAATATTATCGTGTAGTCTCACATCATAAATGTATTATTTTTTAAATTTAATTTAAATTCTACTAAAGTTTATGTTATATAGTTACACATCAAATTAATTTTTTGACCCATATATTTTTCTTTTATTTCATTTTTTTTTTTTTTTTGCAATTGTCTCCTATCTTTTAAACTATTAGGGAATTTGTCTATTACAAATTAAAAACTTTATCCTAATAAAATATTTGGATCCTATCATAATAAAAATATTGAAGCACACTACTAATTATTTCAATTTTTCATATTACTATTATGGGCCTAATTCATTATATTTTTCACAAATTGTTGAAAGAAAAAATTCCATTTTTCAAAATAAATATGTTGTACCGTTTATACGGTATTAGGTTTGTAGGATATTTTATTTTTAATGAAACATTTATTAAGTCATATAAAAGTAAATTGATTCCTCATTTGCTCTACAAGTTGATCAAATTGACATAAAAATTGACCTTAAAATAAAATTTGATAAGCAAATATTTGAAATTGGTAAATTAGTGAGGTGTTCTTGTCGTTAGCATGATTGAGATGTTGGATAGGGTGTAATACAATTTTCTTCATTATAGCTCACTATTGAATTTAGTTTTAAAAAAGGGAATTTGTCTATTACAAATTAAAAACTTAAAAAATAGAAGAAATTGCACGAATTGTCCTTCAAATGGGCTGGTATTTAATTTTTGCCTTCAACAATTAATTTTAGAAATAATTTCAATAATATACAATCCAACATAAAATATTACATCCACGTAGTTATATTTTTAATTTACATCTGTATAGCCAACTTTTTTTTACAATAGTGTTTATACACACGATATATAATATTATGCACTTACTGTAAATAATGTGCCGATCTTATATAAAAGTGTATAATAATGTATAAAAGGGTCATTAAGAATTACATGGATATTACTTGATTTTTTAATATGGGGTCCACATTTTTTTTTATATTGCTTGATTTTTTAATATGGGATCCACTTTTTATTTTCTATTTTTAATATTGCTTATTTTTAATATGGGCCCCATCTTTTTTTTTTACATAAATTTGGAGGTGGTGGAGTCTTTTTTTTTTGTTTTTTTTTTTTTTTTGTACATGAGTTGGAGGACGGACGACGATCCTCCTCCAAACTCATGTTTCTATAATAGTAAAAAAATAGACATTTTGATAAAGACAAGAAAAAATATGTTTCCTATTTCTCTTTTCTGAAAGCGGCTTCTATAAATTGATAACCTTAATGAGTTGGAAGGTAAATTGGAAAACCTCTGTTAGTGAAATCACTATGATTATTATCTATTAGGGGTCCTATTTCCTCCATTTCTCTCGAGTTAAGCATTATTAATGAGTCTTTAATATAAATCCAAATAGCAAATATGAGATAGTAACACAGAAGGTCATCCAACTATAGGTAACGATCTCCTAAATTCATGTTTCTTCTTTTGTAACAAGGTAATCCAACTTTTTCTATATCACTTCAAAAGTCAACCAATTAATATTTGTGCAACAAAATATGACATGACATTTTGATTTACTCCACATGAACTTTTTTTCTCTCTCAATCCACATAGCAATAAGACCCGACCCGACCAAACTCATAACCCAAATTAACCCTTATTAACCATATTCTCTCTAAATTAAAATAGAGTTCACCCTATCTGGAAAAAATAAATTGGCCCATAATTTTATTAAAACCGCGTCGTCTTCTTTTTCCTTCTCTCAGGCGGAATCTACAAGGATTTTTTAACGACATTAAGTAAATTTAGTTCCTGAAATCTGGTCATTCCTTCCGATCCATAAATTGTACTCCTACTCGCGACTTGTTCGACACACTTATATACTTCACTAGGATATGATGCAAGATTGAGTTGAATTCAAGAAGAAAAACAGTTGCAGTCAAATTAGTTCAGTTCACAAAGTTAGTTAGCTGATTCCAGAAGTTAGTTACAAGTCGAGTTAGTTGACACCGTTAAGTCTCTGCTAATTGACGACTAGCGTAGCGATTAGGATTAAGCCTTAATTTGATTCTGTGTTGATATATACACAATGTGATTGTACATGTAATTCATTCATGATAATAATACAAGTTACTCTTCTTCTCTCTACATTCTATTCTTTCTCTAAGCTTAATTCTCGATTGAATCCTTGAACAAGCAGTCATCTTCCTTGAGCAACAAGCTCCTAGACTAACTAATTCCATTCGAGATTACTTTTGTGCATCAATTGGTATCAGACCAGTTGATTCTCGGCTCATTATCATGGCACGAGACAAGAATAAGACAAATCTTCTGAGGAAGTTGAAGGAAGCTTTCTCTGATTCAGGAACAGTTGCAGAAACTTATGGAGGGAATGGTTAGCATGAATGATAGGAATATTCAGACAGACAAAGAATTTATGGGAATTAAACAAGCACTTGGAGGAATGAAGCAGAAGGATAAGGATGTTGAACCTTACAGAGTTGAATCTTCAGTTGGAGGGGACTGTTCGAGAGATTCAAGGCACATGAATCAAGCTAAAGAAACCCAAGCAGGTCATGCTGGAAATGGTAACTACTTCACTTGATATTCTAGGTCGGATTTTCCTCGATTTTCTGGGCAAGATTTAAGAACATGGTTATATAAAGTAGACCAATTTGTCACCATGGATGAGGTCTCTTTTGACCAAAGGGTGAAGGTAGCATCTATTCACTTAGATGGAGAAGCAATTGCTTGGCATAGATCTTACTTAAATGCTAGAAATTCAGTAATAAATCCTACATGGACTGAGTATGTTTTAGCCCTAAATGAAAGGTCTGGGGATAGATTTGAAGATCCAATGGAGGCCATCAAAAATCTCCAACAAACTAGTAGTGTAAACTACTAAGCTAAATTTGATAGATTGTTAACTAGAGTAAATCTATCTAATGAAAATGCTATTAGTTGTTTCTTTTGGGGGGGAGGGGGGGGGGGTGGGGGGCTTGAAACTTGAATTAAACAAGTTTGCTAGAATTCAAGGGCCAAGAACACTAATGCAAGCTTACAAGATCGCTAAGTTGCAAGAAGAAGTTTTTGAAGTACAACTTGGGGAATCAAACCTTATGGTAGAAACCACAATCTCATGTTGCCAAATCCTAACACCCTTAAATACCAAAACTCCCACAGAAAGAATGACTACCAACAATTCTTTCAAAAAGCCTTTTGAACCCTCTAATAATAAACTTAACAAATTCCAAAACAATAACTCTGGTAGGAGGTTATTAACCGCAGCTGAAATGGATGAGAAAGGCTAAGGGATTGTGTTTCCTTTGTGATGAAAAGTATGTACCTGGACATGTTTGTAAAAACAAAAAACAGTTATTTCTAGTGGAGGTAAATGAAGAAAGAGATTTAGAAGTTATAGAAGAAATGGATCATGTTCAGATTCATGAAGGAATTGCAAATCCTAATCATCTATATAATTGTATGACTTTTTCTTTACAGGCTTTCACAGGTGTAACTGGTTATCAAACTATTATGGTCACTGGTTATCATGAGAAATAGCCTTTACAAGTTCTCATTGATATTGGTAGCACCCACAATTTCATTGATGAAAGTGTGGCAAGGAAATTGGGGTGTAAAGCTAATCCCATTATGGAACAATCTGTGAGTGTAGCAGATGGTAAAAAGGTGCAAACTGCCTCAATTTGTAGAAATCTTCAATGGTTATTGCAAGGGACTACATTTTCTTCTGATTTTCTACTTCTACCTCTAGGAATGTTGACATAGTCCTAGGAGTGCAGTGGTTAAAAACATTAGGCAGGATTATCTTTGATTTAGCAACAGAACCATTGAATTTGTACACCAAGGGAAGAAATATGTTTTGAGAGGGGCCAGTACTCAGCTTAAGTCAACTAAAGCTAAAGTGTTGAACAAGAAGCCTGAGGAGCAGGTTCAGTTTTTCATGTTATCTCTTATCACAGATGCAGATGCTCAATGCAACAGTATCCATGCTGCCCAAGGTACTGATATTCCACCTATCTTGACTTTCTTGATGGAACAATACAAGTGCATTTTTTATATTCCTACTAACTTACCACCCCATAGAGGTCCCTTTAATCATAGAATACCGCTTATAGACTCTGCTGCTACTGTTTGTAAGAGGCTTTATAGGTATCCAGAGGTAAAGAAGGATATAATTGAGAAATTAGTTTAGGAAATATTGGATCAAGGGGTAAATCAGCATAACACTAGTCCCTATACATCACCAGTTGTTTTAGTTGGGAAAAAAGATGGTAGTTGGAGACTTTGCGTGGATTATAGAGATCTGAATCATTTGACTATTAAAGACAAGTTTCCTATTCCAATTATTAAGGACTTGTTAGATGAATTGGGAGGAGCAAAAATGTTTTCTAAAATTGATTTAAGAGCTGGATATCATCAATTGAGAATGGCTAAAACCAAAACAGCTTTTAAAACTCATGAAGGCCACTATAAGTTCCTCGTTATGCCCTTTGGCCTAACTAATGCCCATCTTCATTCCAAAGCCTCATGAATTCAGTTTTCAAAACTTTACTTAGGAAGTCAGTATTGGTTTTCTTTAATGACATACTGATTTATAGTAAAGACTTGCCTGCCCATGTTGATCACTTATTAGCTGTGTTTGAAATTATGAAGCAACAACAGTTGTATGCCAAGGCTTCTAAGTGTGCATTTGGAGTGTCTGAGGTTGAATCATTTTATCAGTGCTAAGGGTGTTGTTACTAATCCTAAGAAGATTTCTACTGTTCCATTAAGCAGTTAAAGGATTTTATTGGTTTAGTAGGCTACTATACAAGGTTTATTAAGGGTTTTGGAGCTATATGTAAACCTTTAAATGAGTTGCTCAAGAAGGACAACTTTGTTTGGAATGATGATGCCACTGCAGCCTTCGTCAAACTCAAAGAAGCTTTAGTTACTACACCTGTACTGGCTATGCCTAATTATGGTAAAACCTTTATCATTGAGACTGATGAAAGTGGTAGGGGTATTGGTGCTGTCTTAATGCAACAAGGGCATCCAATTGCCTATATAAGTAATTCACTTGCCCCTAAACACAGGCAATGTGTGTATATGATGGAGAACTCCTGGCATTAATCTTTGTTGTGACTAAGTGATCTCATAATTTGTTAGGAAGGCATTTTGTGGTGAGAACTGATCAGAAAGCCTTGAAACACCTACTCGAGCAAAATATACATACCGAATTCCAAGTTGCTAGGATTTCTAAACTAATGGCATTTGATTTCTCTATTGAATATAAGAAGGGAAATGATAACAAAGCTGCTGATGCTTTGTCTAGGAATCAAGGAGCTGAGCTCTTGGCTATTTCGTTACTCACCCCTCATGATACTCTATTGACTCATATTCAATAGTCTTGGGTATTTGATGCTACTCTACAGGCTGTAATTACTAAGTTGCAAGTTCAACCTTACAAGTCTTTTACTTGGATCAACTCTCAACTCAGATGGAAGGGCAGGTTGGTTGTAGGAGTTGATCCTAACCTAAAGCGGCACATCATTCACCTATGGCATTCCACACCTCAAGGTGGACATTCAGGGATAGATGCTACTCTCAAGAGATTGCAGTCTTTATTTTACTGGAAAGCTATAGTTTAGGACATCAGAGACTTTATCAGTAAGTATGATGTGTGTCAAAGACACAAGTATGATGCTGCACATTACCCTGGTCTCATTCAATCTCTTCCTATTCTGGATGATTTATGGACTGATATCAGTCTAGATTTCATAGAAGGGTTTCCCAAATCTAAAGGAAATGATGTTATTTTGGTAGTGGTGGACAGGTTGAGTTAGTATGGCTATTTCCTATGCTCGCAAAGACCTATATTTTGCCCAAACTGTAGCACGATGTATTCAAACTCCATGGCATGCCCTACTATGATCAGTGATAGAGATCCCATTTTATTGAGTTCTTTCTGGCAAGAGTTGTTTATATTACAAGGTGTTCAATTACACAAGTCCACTGCATATCATCCTCATGCATATGGTCAAACTGAGGTGCTGACTAGGACTTTAGAAGCTTGTCTAAGGTATTTTTATTCTGATCATCCACATGAATGGTCTACTCACATACCTCTTGCTGAATGGTGGTATAAAACCACTTATCACTCTGCCATTAAATGCTCCCCTTATGAAGTTTTATATGATCAAAAGCCTCTTATTCATCTCCTTTACTGAGAAGGTAAAGCTAGTTCTGAAATGGTGGACAGATCCTTAGATGCAAGAAAAGCTGTCATTGAGTTGCTTAAATTTCATTTCTCTAGGGCTCAACAAAGGATGCAGGATATGGCCAATAAACACAGGTCTGACAGAAGGTTTGCAGTTGGTGATTGGGTGTACTTGAAGTTGCAGCCTTATAGAAAAGTATCTGTTGCTACTAGGCCCTTTTACAAGCTTGCAACCAAATATTTTGGTCCTTATCTGATAGTTGCTAAGATTGGTGATGTTGCTTACAAGTTATTACAACCTTTTGGTGTTGTCATTCACAACATATTTCATGTTTCACAACTTAAGAGGTGTTATGAAGTCCTAACTGTCATAAATCCTCCACCAGTCTTACACATTTCTAGTCCATATTTTCCACTACTTGAGTCCATTTTAGATAGGAGGATGGTCAAAAAGGGTAATAAGGCTATTTGTTAAGTGTTAGTTCAATGGATAGGAATTGACACTAGCCAAGCTACTTGGGAATATCTTACTGAGTTGCAGCATATGTTTCCTTTATTTCACCCTTGAGGACAAGGGTGTTCTTCAAATAGGGGTATTGATGCAAGATTGAGTTGAATTGAAGAAGCAAAATAGTTACAGTCAAATTAGTTCACTTCACAAAGTTAGTTAGCTGATTCCGAAGTTAGTTACAGCGTCGAGTTAGTTGACAAAGGCTACTGTTAAGTACCGACTAATTGACGCTAGCGATAGCTTAGGATTCAACCTTATTTTGATTATGTGTTGATATATGCACAATGTGATTGTACATCTAATTCATTCATGATAATAATGCAAGTTACTCTTCTTCTCCCTACGTTCTATTCTTTCTCTTAGCTTAATTCTCGGTTGAATCCCTAAACAAGTAGTCATCTTCTTCGAGCTACAAGCTCCTAGACTAACTAATTCCATTTGATATCATCACATGGATATAGAATATCAACATAATCTCAATTATAATTCACTAATAAGTATGCTATTATATACTTTCTTTCTGCTATGGATCCTCCTGAGTATGTTGTTGATAAATTACACAAAATATTTGCTCACTTCTTTTGGAGAAATATTGTTGGAGATAGGAATAGACACTGGGTAAAGTGGTTGGATCTAGGCTTTCTTGTGGATGAAAGTGGATTGGGTTTCAGTTCTTTATTTGATGTCTCAACTGCACTGTTTGAAATTTTGGTGGAATATTAGGGAAAAAACCAACTCTGTGGAGCTTCTTCATGAGTAATATGTATTGCAAGAAGTTGAACCTTGTGTTACTACCATGGAAAGAAGTATCATATGTTTGGAGGAAATTGCTTGAAGTGAGGGCTCTAATAGAACATCAAATATACTGCCAGTCCAAGATGAATTCTTCATTATTCTGATTTGATAACTGGATAGGGTTGGGGGCCTGTGTATTTTGTTACTCCACGTAATGAGGCTATTAACAGTGTATGATATGTTGAGTGAAGGCAAATGGGATCGGAAGGTTCTGAGGGACAATCAGCCACCAGATTTGGCTGATTATATTTTGCAAATGGTTTCGTCTCCTTCTCATGTCTATGAATTGAACAGGCCTATATACAGAGGCGGATTCAGGATTTAAACTTTATGAGTTCAACCTTTCAGGATTCTTAATTGAACTCATTGTATTTTAAAAGTTATGATTTTTTTTAAGTTATGGGTCAATGTCTACTATTTATTGTAAATTTAATAAATTCTTACACATAAATTTATGCTCTGCGTCGAAAGTTAGGGGTTCAATTGAACCCCCATCTTGAATGCCACATACACCCCTGCCTATATATGGATACTGGATACCAAAGGGGAGTTCACTGCCAAGAGTGATTGGGAGTGCATTAGAGTCAAAGGTGAAACATTCGATATCTATAAACATGTATGGATCAAGGGGTTTGGCTTATAAGAAATCTTTAATGATGTGAGGGCTATAACGGTTATTGCCTTTGGATAACAGAGTGAAGAATATTGGTTTAGTCTAACATCAAGATATTGTTGTTGTGCTAGACCAGAGGAGGAGACCATGCCACATATTTTTCTGAGGAGATCAAATAAGGTACAAATAATGAATCAGAAGCATCGACTATACTAGAAGCTGCCAGGTGTTGACAATATGGTGAATTTGATCCTGGAAACTGCTCCCATGGTTTTGAAAAATGTTATTGATGGAATATGGAAGCCACCTTGGTTGATAGCTGCTGAACTGGATGAGAGCTTAGCTATTTTGACTTATGAGGGAAGTAAATAAACTTGTAAATTTGATAAAAACTAAGCGTCAACCAAAACAGATAAGGGACCAGGTACCTTTTCTGTTCCCTCAAGCTAAAACAGAAAGTAAACAAGACACGATGTTTACATGAAAAACTCCTTGCTCAAGGGATTAAAAATCACGACCTACCCTGGTAGGATTTTCAACTTCAGTAACTGAGCAACGTCTTTCAGATTACAAGCCTTTTGTAACCAAGGGATTAGCCCACTAATCCCTTCCCTTACAATACCTTAATTGCAAGCACTTACTTGACTAACTCTAGCCAAGAACCAAACTGATTCAACTACCTTTAGCTGAACTTCAACTTACCATAACTAACTATAGTTAGGTGTCAACACAAAAAGCTTAATAAACCAAACACCTACAAAATCCCTTCTTAAAAGAAGTGTAGGTTTACAATATTTAGACCAAAAGATAAAGACTAAATAACCTAGGACTTAAGATATCTCCAGTATTGGGCTCTGGTCTTTGGAGTTATTTAGTCTTGATCTTGAAAGCTCTGAGAAAACAAAGGGCGGCTACTCTTTTCAACAGATGAGAATAATATGTTTTGAGTTGCTAGGTCAAACAAATACCAATATGTTGTTTATATAGGGGCCGAGTGAGGAGCATGTGACATAGATAGAGACATTGCAATGATCCGTCTGTCCTGCTGTGGCTCTGCAAGTCGGAACAGTGCCACAACTTTACAGCTGTCACAGTCGTACAGTGCCCAGGGGACCTGATCAAGGACCTGGTCCCTGATGCATATGTCGATCATCAAAACTCATAACTCATCAATTTCCCCCTTTTG
>NC_081350.1:2925372-2946136 GCF_029784015.1 Lycium ferocissimum
AAAAAGACTTGCTTCCCTATTATGCCTGCATCACACACTTTGTGATCTTTGAACTTGACATTTGGTAGCCCATGGATCAAGTCCTTTGCCACCAGTTTGTTCAGCAAGGTGAAGCTTGCATGTCCTAATCTTCTATGCCACAGCTCAACATTATCATCCACAGCACTGATACAAGTCAAATTACCATCATCAGATGAGCCAAAATCGCGATGATGTTCTTGTATCTTTGTAAATAGTACCACTTCTCTTAGATTCGAGATTAGGTATTATCAGGCACACATGAGACAAGAACTCCACTTTGTTTCCTCTATCACATATTTGTGACACACTCAGCAAACTATAGCTCAAACCTTTCATGTAGTAAACATTTACAATAGCATGGGAGAGTGTCTTGCCAATTTTTTCAATGCCAAGAATATATCCTTTCTTCCCATTACCAAAGGACACACTCGCACCTTTCAAGGACTTGAGTGAGAGAAAATTTTCCATCCTTCCAGTCATGTGCTTTGAGCAGCCATTATCAACAAACCATTTTTGACTGCTCCCTCTCACTTTGGCCTGCAAACAAAGTTATTTCCTAATCTTAGGAACCCAAGCTAACTTGGTGTCACGACCCAACCCGCCATGACTGGCACCCACACTAACTCCTAGTGGGCGAACCAATACGTAAACCATCTACTCATTCAAATTCATTTTTATATTAACCAGTTCAATCAGTTATTAACCATTCAAGCACAAGATAATCAAAATTAACTTATGCCATAAAATAATGAAGTAAATGCGAAAGTCCTAACTATTACAATTTTCCCAAAATTTGAAAGTCATCGTACAAGGACTTTAATCCAAAACATGTCTAAGGAGTGAAATCTGTCTAACAAATAACCATAATGTCCATAATAGGAAATAGACATCATAAGAGGAAGATCTTCTATGTACTAAAAATGGATAAGCTCACCCTAAATCTGCCACAACGTCCTCAACGCTAGATGTGAGGGAAGGGTAGCGCCTCTCGTATCACAATATGCACTCAAAAGAATGTAACAAGGTAGTATCGCACAAACACTATGTACCGAGATATCATAAAGCCGACTAAGGTTAGTATCATGCATATCTCATAATCAATAGAATAAAAAGGCCAGCTAACAGACATAAAATAAATAAACCACAACAAGTCAACCAAGGATAATCACCAATCAAGTCACCCAAAATATCAAGGACTTAGTCAATGGAAAACCATAAACGGGAATAAGTCTACCATAAATACCATAGTCACTGTACACACATGCTAACTGATGTCACCGCCGTTATCACACCTCGGGGACCCATGGTGTCCATATACCACTCGTTTCGGATACTCATCAGACCCGAGCATAAACCTCCGCTCCGGAAAGAATCTCGGACGCGGGCCACACTAATGTATCTCTCGTTTTCAGAATGAACCTCGGACCACGAGTCCATAATCTAGGTCAAAATTGTACCTTTCTATATATCCTTGCATAACATTATTTCTTTCCCTCTTATTATCAATGCTCAAATCATCATTTCGTATCACAATTTCACCGAGAAGATCATATTAACTTCTCATCACAACAACATCAACTGTAGAGTCAACACACATGAAATAGTGGCACAAAGCCTACACAGTCACTCAATCAATTGCACATAGGAATTCAAATACACAATATCATGCATGAAGACTAGACATGCTTTCTCCTATAGAATTCACAACACATACAATCAACTAATCAAAGTCTAACTCAAGTAGACCGTAACCTACCTCAACGTAGAGCTGGAACAACTCGAGTCACTCTGCTATAGCTTTTCTCTTCCGTAAAGCTCGGAACGCTCAAAGTCTAGCAATTAGAATGCTCAATGAGTCTCAAATTATTCTAGTCACAAAATCAATACAAGACACCCTTCCCTTTAGCCACATTCCAATGGGTGAATAATTTCTAGGTGTACAACAACTTAACAATGGCTTTAGCAATCACTATCAAACTATAACAATATTAAATTACCACCCCAATTACAAGCAGTTTCCATGTCCAAGCTACCATTTTTATGGAACCCTAAGTCTCAATTCACTTAGTTCATGGCTCTACAGGTTAAATTCATGTTTAAGAGGAGTTAACCCAAGCCATTAGATGATAAATAAGTGACAACAATCATAACTCATCAAGTATAGAAGATTTATTAATTTCTAGGGTTACTATTACTAATTTCACCATTGAAAAACCCATAACAGGGATGATAATCATGAAGATAATAAGGAATGATTGAAAGGGATGGATGAGACTTACCTCTCAAGAGTATTCTTGCCCTAGCTTGGAATTTCACCCTAGGTGCTTGTGGAGAACTGTGTAGGAGTTTTATGAATAAAGAATGTGGGACTAAGTGTTTAAAACACGGTATTCTACCCCCCGTCGACCGCTGCGGTGGTCAATTTACCACTGCAGCAGTCTCACTATAGCGGCCAAATGCCCGCTATAGCGGACCAAGAGAAATCCGACCACCGCTATGTTAGCCCATGTTCCGTTATAGCGATACCGCCATAGCGGGACATGGCCTGCCATGGCAGACACATGGACAATGGCCGACCGCTGGCAGCTAGGGGCTCACCGCTATAACGGTGCCGTCGTAGCGGTACAAGCCCCGCCACAGCGGTCCCATTTGGGCAGTAAGCTCTACTTTTGCTCAGTATTCCACTCTATCACCTAACATTTCATCCGAGGCCTCACAAACACAAACAAAACATGCACTTATACATAAAAACGTCATACGAATCCACCCGTGGCCTCAGAATTCCCAACTGAGTTCTAATTTCCTACGTCACCCCCCGATGGACACAATAAAATTAGCCACAATCACAAGCAAGTCAATTTATCAGACCTTAGACTTGTACAACTGAGTTTCTATTAGCTCGTTCTACCCTTAGGAAGGTTCTATTTGGTGGGGTGATCCTACATTTCCCATAACAACCGGAAGGGTCATTACACTTAGGTCCTTTGTAATCATAGAATGGGTGAATAAGAGATTCATTCGCCATGCAGGCTAAACATTTATTTCATTTTTGTGGGACCAAAGTCCCGCGTTCTTGGGTTTGTTATCAACATAAGCCTCCGTTTTTGTGCATAGATCGAAATCGTTTTTGATGTGAGCCTCAGAATGCACTGGCCTGCCACACTGGGTAAAGCCTAACTATCACCATAAACATACTATGCCGTGAGGATTGAACCGGGTCTTGGCCTTTTTATAACCAATGCCCCGTCTAGTGTCTACTATCATTACTCCTTGGGTAATATAAAACACTTTGTCGAGGTGAGTGTGTCCACGGAAGAGACTTATCAAGTTCGTATTTCACATGGATTAGATCCTCTTCGAAGTTGCCTATTTCTTTCAGCTCAAGAGAGGTTCATTTTAGCCCTTTTGAGTTCACTATCAAGCTCAAAATAAATCTCACTTCCCACTTGTTTTCCCTTAGAAGGGTTATTCACCCATTTGTTCATCTGACTAATAAACAAAGCATTATCCCTACTTAACACTTCAACTTGTTCCTTTACATCCACAATGTTTACTACCATATCATCCCTTACTTGTTCTAACCCGTCAATCTCTTCATTTAAGACATTTTTCTCATTGATAAGGCTATGATAGGTATCAATTAGCACATTTGCAAGAGATATTAATTTCTTTTCAGAGTCATTTTTCAAATTTTTTCCGAACATCAAAGAAATTTTACCTCTTCATTCTCATTTGCCATCTTCATCTTTCGATTTGGCCATTTATGTGTGATGGATTCAGGCCATGTGTTCATCTTCAATAGCCATCATGGAGGTATCCCCTATATCTTCATCTTTGGACTCACTAGAGGAGTCTCCCTAAAGCTTGCTTTACCAAGTTATCAGCCACATCTCTTCTGTTGAACTTCTTATCAGGGACCTGGTTCCTCCTCACTCCTTTGTCAGCATTTTTGTAGTAATCTTGCTTGTGAAGAGGACATTCCTTGATGTAGTGACCAGGCTTCCCACATTTGTGACATAAGTCATTCTATTTGAAGTTCTTGCTAGAGCTTCCCATCTTAGAGAATCCACCATTTTTACGAATCATCTTATGGAACCTTTTTGTAATATAGGCCATATCAGACTCATCACTGCTTGAGTCACTTTTGGCCGCCTTCAGGACCAGGTTCTTCTCTTTCTTTGGCTCCCATCTCTCAAGCTCCTTCTTTTTCTTCACCTTATAAGTTTTGAGATTTCCAATCAAGTCATCAATGGTCATTTTCTCCAGATCTTTGGCTTCAGTTATGGCATTAACTTTACTTTCCTAAGATCCTGGCAGAACACCAAGTATTTTCCAAACTCGCTTATTGATTGGAATGACTTCACCAGGAGAATGAAGCTCATTGATAATAGAGGTAAAACGAGTGTGCATATCTTGAATTGACTCATCTTCCGTCATTCTAAATAGCTCATACTCTGGGCAGAGTATGTCTATTTTGGATCGTTTGACTTTCCGAGAGGTTCCTTCCACGAGCCGTCAAGAGGCCTCCCATATTTTCTTGGCAGTTTCACAAGATGAAACATGATTGTATTCATTTGGTCCAATACCGCACATTAAAATATTCTTTGCCTTGAACCCCTTTTCAATGGCTTTTTTATCAGCTTCGGTATATTCTTTTCTGGGTTTTGCCTCTAGCTTTCCAGACTCAGCATCAGTCTTTGTAGGGACAAAAGGACCATCAAGAATGATGTCCTAGAGCTTGGAATCTTCAGCCATCAAATAGTCGTGCATTCTTGTTTTCCACCATCCATAATACTTTCCATTAAATCTTGGAGGCCTCGTGGTTGACTGCCCTTCCTCAAAGTTTGGTGAAGCAGCCATAATGAGAGATCCTTTCTAGGTGTTGCCCTTTTAGAAAGAATCGGCTTTGATACCAATTGATAAAAACTAAGCGTCCACTAAAACAGATAAGGGACCAGGTACCTTTTCTGTTCCCTCAAGCTAAAACAGAAAGTAAACAAGACACGATGTTTACATGGAAAACTCTTTGCTTAAGGGATCAAAAATCACGACCTACCATGGTAGGATTTTTAACTTTACTAACTGAGCAATGTCTTTCAGATTACAAGCCTTTTGCAACCAAGGGATTAGCCCACTAATCCCTTCCCTTACAATACCTTTATTGCAAGCACTTACTTGACTAACTCTAACCAAGAACCAAACTGATCCAACTACTTCTAGCTGAACTTCAACTCACCATAACTAACTATAGTTAGGCGTCAACACAAAAAGCTTAATAAACCAAACACCTACAAAATCCTTTCTTCAAAGAAGTGTAGGTTTACAATATTTAGACCAAAAGATAAAGACTAAAATAACCTAGGACTTAAGACATCTTCAGTATTGGGATCTGGTCCTTCGAGTTATTTAGTCTTGATCTTGAAAGCTCTGAGAAAACAGTGGCGGCTGCTCTTTTCAACAAATGAGAGTAATATGTTTTGAGTTGCTAGGTCAAACAAATGCCAACATGTTGTTTATATAGGGCCGAGTGAGTGAGTAATGCGAGAAGCATGTGACACGTATGGGGAGACATTGCAATGATCCGTCCGTCCGTGGCCCCGCAAGTCGAATAAGTGCCACATCTTTACAACATTGCCATAGTCGTAAAGGCTGTGTGAACTGAGCAAGGACCTGGTCCCTGATGCATATGTCGATCATCAAAACTCATAACTCATCAAAATTGTTTAGCAAATTGTGCACTTGACAAAGCTGACATTGTAGTACATGCGTTTAGTAGCTAGATGTCGAGTTATGGAAGATTGTCCATATTAATGACAAATTGCAATGTTCATATTTGCAGGTGAGAGCTGCTAGAAGATGAAGATGAAGTCCACAATCAGAGTTTGGTATTGGTCCACTCCATTGTCATACTTGAGGCCATGTCTTGGCCAACCACTATCCAGTTCTCTTGATCTACTGACTAGGGGCCTTTTTTGGTCGAAGGGCAGTGCACTTATTAGCTTAGAATATTTTCTCTCATGTATTGAGCAGTGTTTTAAAAGGCACTTTGTGATTCGTTCCGAAGCGGGGCACTGACAAAACGCCCCGCGGTTCACGTGCGGGGCTTAGTTCCCGCGAATGTACACCCTAAAAAGGCCCGACCGTACGCCCCTAAACACGCCTAACGCCCAAGCCTGCCTCACCTAACAGCTTCTTACACAAATTATATGTTAAATTCCTTATTAAAATCGTTGTCTCTCATAATTCTTTAACAAATGAATGATACTTAATAGTTTTTCATTTTATAGAAATAAGAAGATTGGGTGTAACTCAAATAGCAAGTCGTGGTATTGCATATTTACTATTTGAGAACATCGTGAGGGTGAATATCACTTAATATTTCTTTTAAAAATACATAGCGGAATTGTACATTTTCACTTGTCATTGGTCTTTTGTCATATGTATCAAAATTATCATATTTTATTATTTTACTATTTGAAAGTAATTTTATTTTTATTCATGAACTAGTTACACGTTAATTATAATACTGATAATGTTTATTGATTATTTGCCGGAGATAAAATGAATAGTATGATAGTAATATTATTTTAAGAAATTGTGATTTTATATTTTTATTTCAGATCAGCATTTGTTTATGCAATTTGCATAAAATTCCAACTTCAACTTCATATCATAGTATGATTTGGGATTCCAAATTATTTTAAATGTAAAACTTAACCCATAAGTTTATTTTTTTGTAAAAAAAGATTCATAATGGTAGATATATTTACCAACCATTTATATAAAATAGTAAAAAATCTACAAATTGGTAGTATATTTATAACAAATTTACTCTTACCAACCATTTACCAACTACATTTACTTATACAACTCATGTACAATATTCCTTTTCTTTGAACTAAAGTTCGATAACCTGATGTTGTATTTTATAGAAAGGCTTTCTAATAGAGTATTAATTTTGTTATGAACTATGATTTGCGCATTTGGTAAGATTATGTAAGAATTGGAAAAGTTTTGATGATTTTCACAATTTGTGGGGTTTTATGTATATGAGAAAAAATACAACTTAAAATATCGAAATTGCATGTCAAACCAAAACTTCAATTTCAAATCATCATGATTTCAAATCTCTGATTTCATATCATGATTTCAAATCATGTCCAAACGACTCATAAGTTGGTCCATATTACTTTTACTTCTTGGACATTACTCTATTTTTACATTGTGTAAAGACATTATTTTGGTTGAGAAATATTTATAAAATGAGCTTCTAGGTACCCACCTAGTAGATTTACTTTAAGAAAAAATCTAAAGTAGTTTCACCTTCATCACTACACGAAAAAACTTCTTTTATTTTAAGAGAATTCAACAATAAATTTTGGATGAGGGCAATTCAACTGACCCGTGACTCTGCCACTGTCACAAAGATATACGTGTCACTCGGCGTAGATGGCCTCATGCTAGCATTTGAATTTCCAAACTCAACTATGCCATATAATTTTCGCTTATATCACTAATAAATGATATGACACTTACAAATAGGGAATAATAATAGACATTCTTTTGCATTTTAGAGAGCCCCGCATCCACAATGTCTGTGAGTGGACACTAATAATGACATATGAACAAACTGTATGAGCCAAAACCTGATGAATATATAAAGAAAGAGATAACGTGAATAGTTTTCAAGGTTGGAAAAATTTATTTGCACATTTGCATCTCCATGCAAGAAGATAATAAGTGTCATCTTCTTTAGAAGCAGAAACGACAAGTTTGCCTTGATGAATTGGAGCTATTAGAGTGGCTATGCAAGGCCTGCAATTCAAGCATTTTCCTTCACATCTTGGTGGCCTTGATCCTAACTTCATTCCTCTTGTCTCCTTTGAAACCTTTCCACCATCTGTTATCACTACAAATATTGTTACTACTATATTGTCTAAAAGAGTTATAACTAGGAATTAGTAACTCGAAAATAAGGCAGGTGCCATGCTATAACATGTTACATTAGACTAATGTGTACACATCCTTTATACTATCAGTATATATAAGTTAGACCCTTCCTTTAATTATTACTCTTTACTCTTTTCATTTTGTTTGCTTGCTTTCTTCTATTCTCATTATGAGCGGTTAAGATAGTAAATCTAACAGCCTCTTAACTGCTGTTTCTCTTTTCAGACAGATCATTAACCGAAGAGAAGAAGGACAAGAGCAAGATCATCAAGAATTATGTTACATTTTCTAACTTATTTGTTTTCCTTTTACCCTTTGCTTCATAGATAAACATTAGAGAAGAAGGTAGTCTTTAATTTCTTCCTATTTATTGATGAGGTGTGTGTGAAACAGTGAAAGGATTAAATGTAAATAGAATTAGATATATAGATTTCTACAGTAGACACTGACCTGTAACTGGAAGATAACATAAAAGGGCAAAGATCAATAATCCACCAGCAACTTTCAGCTTATTGAATGAAGCCATGATGATCATTAATCAGCGGCAGCAAAAGCCTTCAACTTCTAATTAATAACTTTCCTACAAGGAACATATATAAATTTGTCCAACTATACCTTTATTATTGCTTTCTCTTTTCTGCAGCCTATATTGAATGCTGGAGTAGTAGTGTCTTTAAATAGATAGAAGAGAAAGAGGAAAACTTAAATGACGACCCTTTAATTAGCAGCCTCAGATAACATGATATTTTGATCATGTGGGAAAGTAGGGTAGTGGTAGCTGAATTAAAAGTGACATATCTCTGTGTGACATGATACTGGCTGTTCAGAAATTAATGTCCTCTTCCTCTTTATTTGTGCCTTCAAGTATTTATAAAAAATAAAAATGAAAAGAAAAAAAGAACTGTAGAGTGAGAATGGTATATTCTGCTAAATGAAAACAAAATGTTTGATTCTGAGGACTGACCAGGAGTACAGTCAACTCAAACTTATCTCAGTCATGTCAAAGTAAGAGAAAGAAAAGGAGTTATGCTGGGCCTCTATTGTTAAATCTTACATTTTCCTAATGCAATAATGCCTTCTACTAGGTAGAGAATATTAATTACTAGCATGGTCTTTTAAATAGAAGATGAGAATATTAATTACTAGCATGGTCTTTTAAATAGAAGAGGGAGTTATAATAAATGAATTAGGAGGACTTGAGAAAAATGGTAAACTATCTTTTTGTACATTGATTAACAGAATATATGTTGTTATCTCCATCTCATAAACTAATTTTTAAAATTGAGTTAGGTCCAAGAATCTATTTCTTTAATGTATATATCACCACTAATGAAAGTCATTTCTTTCCATATCAACAGAGTGACATGTTCAAAACTGGTGATGGCATGTCTATGTACCTGTACAAAGAGCAGTTTCACTATGAAGTTCTTTTAAACCAGAAAAGAGTTTAGGAGAACACTTTACCTCTTTCCTCATCAACTCAAGAAATGCCTGATGAGGGAAAAAGGGTGGCTTCTTTTGAGAAAACAATACTAGATGAATTTGAATGACCCCCTCAATTTGCAGTGCTTTTGTTGCCTATTTCCAAGAACTCTTCCCATATTCAGAATCCAAACGTAAAACTGTAAAATCCAGTTCCTACTCCCTAGAAGTCAGATTATACACTCTTCCAAAAGACAATGCCAACAAATTCTACAGTAACTACCTTTTGTACTTTTGAACCATGTGATCATGTTTTTGTCCCTACTCACCCCCATAGCCTCCTCCTCCTTCTCTCCCCTCTGCTTGTATTACAAATTTGGAGCTCTGCACACCATTTCCTGAGATAAAAACTTGGTCATTTCCTCCTTAGGTTGCCTAACCTCCATTATACAAATAGACCCGCAAAATAGAGACGAGCTTATGATAAGGACTAATATTTTTTTTAACCATCAGCTATTCAAAACTTACTGGCTCAACTAATTCAAATTCCCACTAAACAAGGCCACATTAAAGGCGTAAACGATTTCTGTCATTCATCTCATCACACTGACAAGAATTTGTTTGCTTCTTCCCTGTCACTCACATTTTTCTTATTTTCTTTAATTCAAGAGTTAAAAGAAAATAAGTTAATTATAGCATTTGTGTAAGCCAAAGTTTTCACCTTACAGATGTGCTGCTCACCAACCAATACTTAATGCAAAGGTTACTGACCTTATGAATTTTATTATTTAGGTATATGGAATGTATATATGGGTCAATAAGCATGAGCTAAGACCTAGGCCCTGGCTTCTAGCTCCTAGCCTTTAATACCTTGTCTTTCAGCTTTGTGGCTCTTAATTTATTGATGTGCCTACTACAGCATTCAGGGATCGTTTGGTAGAGTGTATTAGTAATGCTGAATCAGTTGTGCTGGGATTATTTCTTATCCACTGATTGGTTTGGTGTATTAAGGCCAGTTATATCTTTAACCATGCTTATCTCATGTATTAATAATCCTTGTATTGATAATATCATAGTTTGCTTTGTATAAGAATAGTACTGAATAAGATGTATAACTAATTCGATTGAAAAACACTTCCAAACAAGGGGTTGATAATATCAAAGCTAAGAAGGGATTGATAATATCAAAGCTAATGCATGTATTATTTTCTCTAATACACGCATGCTACCAAACGACCCACTCGATGTAATACTACCACTCCACTTTAGAAAGTTTAATACAATAAGTAGGATTATAAGCAGTAAAAGTTAGAAACTGAAAGCAAAAAAAAAAGAACTAACAAGATTGTACTCTGTCATTAAGTCAAATTTGTGTTTAATTCTGAATGTTCATTTTGGTGCATATAACACATTACTCTGAGAAGTTTCTGAACCTTTTATAACTGCTCCTGTACTTCATAATTTTGTTTAGGTATACAATTCATGTTAAGATGACTTGTCAATTCACGTCAAACACATTTTAAAATAAATAAATATTCATAAATTAATAGGAGTAGGTAAAGCAGGAGAAAGGAGCATGGTAAAAAGGTGTCATGTGTTAGTGTGTGTTAGTGTGATTGATGGGGAAGTATTGATAAGAGGTTTTGGTGTCATTAAAATGACTGGTTGTAATTAAAAGGTACCTATTTCTTAAAGGTTTAAATTAAGAGGTGCCTTTTCTTAAGAGATGTATCTGTTGGTTTGAACAAATCACAACATTTTGTTCTTGTAGGAAATTCGAATTAATTGTTGGTATTCGAATTTCGGAGGCTTTGTAAAATCCTGGAGGAATTCTGCCACCATCCCTGCAACAACGAAGTGGGAGGCTTAAATTCCTTAAGGACAGAGATTACTCTATCAAAGCTGGATTATTTCTTCCCCACTTCTAAAACCTATTTTTCTAACAATCTTAAGGAATTTAAGTATTTAATGACGCAACGAAAAAAATAGTAAGCAGATTTTGCAGCGAACCGTCTACATGGAATTGATTTCAATATAACTGGAAGTGTCGCTGTTAATTACTCTATATGACGCAGTGAACGTAAAGCCATTGGTGATTCTGAAAGTTAAATACCGAATAAGGATGAGTTGCAACGAATATGAATGAGTTGCAAAACATCAATTTAGTTCCACGTTTCTTTGGTCACTTGATGATGCTATTATCAAGACTAAATTGGTACTCTAAAGTCAGAAGTTATATTAAATTGGCTTGGATAATGATTTTGGCATGTTGATGTTCTCATCCGTGGACTGGTAAGTGATGACTAAGGCAAGGAAGGAAGTTTTGCGTGGCAATTGGAATTAATACTGCTTTTGGCAGTAGGAAGAGGCGCCCGGGTTCTATCACTTTAACTCTATTCTCTAACTTATTTATTTCTATACTTTCTTCTGGTTTAGTGAAATATAACTTCCATGAGTATTGGGTAGATATTAATTGAATGATGCTCATATTGCATATTTGGAACTGTATGCGCGATAGAAATTACATGTGCTTTAAGGATAAGTTTTGTTATTCCTTTGGTCCGATGAAATCAGTTTGTTGATTTGATAGCATGCATGAAATATGTGGGTGATTAGTTTGGATGTAGTAAGGCATGAATTATGCTTACAATAATACTTGAAAAGTTTATTCTTGAGATCATGAAATAGTATAGAGATATTTATATGGATCAGTGAAGATATACTTCTCTTTATTTGATAAGAACAAAATGTCAAATTGTTGAAATGTTTAAGGGTTACAAAGGATTAGTTGAAAGTCATTCGTAAGGGAAATTAAAATCCTACGAAGTGATCGAGGATGTGAAATACTTTCCAATGAAGGATAAAAATTTATTTATAAATATTAAATTTTCTAATCAGAAAGTAACCCAAGATAATACTACAACGACATTAATAATGTAGTAAGTCAGAATGATACTACGGTAATTGTGAATAAGAGTGTATTAACTCTGGACAATATGTAGTATGAAAGTTGTTTCTTCTTTAGATAGAGAAAAGAGATTAAATCTCCTATTGAACCTAGGAGAAATGAAAGACTTACTGAGAATAAGAATTTAAATTCTGATTTATTTCTTCTCAAGCAAATTATGTTTTTGTTGAAGGAAGTACAGATAAAAGTATTAAATAAAATACTATTCTCTTGAATATGGATAAGGATCAAAAGACATGAAGCAATTGCTTCAGGTTGTGCTTCTTGAAAATGAGAAGAAAATTGTATTGGTTATAAGGTTGTTGTATGGATTAAACAAGCTCCAAAAAAAGTATGAAAATTTGATAAGATAATATTATCAAATGGTTTTAAACATTACAGAGCGGAAAAATGGATTTCAGGTTCACAAAGATTACAGAGTGGTAATATAATTTATGTTGGTGATATGCTAAAGAACTAATATGCAAGGCATGAATGAAACTAAGAAGTTTTGAACTCTCAAGTTAAGAAGAAAGATTTGAGCGAAGTTGATTATCTCCTAGGTATCAAAATTAAAAATGTAGTGGGGGTTTCATTTTATGCGAATATTACTACATTGAAAAGGTTCTTTCCAAGGTGTTCAATCATTTGGGTATTAGGAATTTTATACTCAATTAGATGTTTTTATGAATTGCTTGAGAAATGGGAAAGATTTATTAGTCAATAAGACTATGCTAGTGCAGTGGTAATGTAATGGGATCCCGAGTTTAATTGCACTAGGTTTTGTGCTTGGGAATTTGTAAATATCAAAATATGCTCATAATCCTAGAAGTAAACATTGGAGAAGTATCATAAGGATACTTGGTTATCTTAAAAGGACAAAATCTTTGCCTTATTTTAAAAGAAACATATTTCTTCAATATTGAAGGATATTATGATGCTAATTGGATAACTAGTGTAAATGATAATAGGTTAGCGTCTGACTGGATCCTATTTTGGATGGAGATGCAGTCTCGTGACCTTCTTAGAAACAGACATGGGTCACACATTTCTTCATGAAATTTGAATTTATAGATGCAGAAAGAGAGACAAGACGGTTGGAAAAGTTATTATAAGGTTGTGGCCACAACGGAAATCAATTATTCTCTTTGCACTTTGATAGCGAAGCAATTATGTCTAAGGCATTTAGAAAAAATGGAAAATCTATACATAGTGCTTGAATAAGGCAATTGAATGTTGGTGGAATTATCACCAGTTGTTTATGTCATGTCTAAATGACTATGTCAGCCCATTGACGTCTAAAATGCTCTCGAGAGGTATGATTATAGCGCTATGAGTCTTTGTGGGTCTAAGGCAAAATTAAATTGTCACAAGTAACGGGAACCTTACCTCTACTATTCCTCTACAACGATACTAAAGGTTCAAAAGGCAACATATTCTGTGGCTGTTATCAAGTACTGGAATTTAGTACTTAGAAAAAGAAGGGTGAGTACAAAAGTACTCTTAATGAAGAAACTAGAGTTCGGATTAAGAACTAAGTAAAGTCCAGGGTAAGGACTTGGTAAGTCCAAGATAAGAACTTAATTTAAAACTTCACCTATAAACACTTGAAGTGGTGCCGCTTCAACCAAAGTTGGGAGATAAACTTGGTAAAGCGTTTATGAATTCAGGAGGTAGCACAAGGCCATAATCGGGCGCTAAAACTCACGGTGAACAAGTTGTGAAGTTGGTATAATTTGTGTGTATAAAGCTTTTCCGTCTTTGTCATTAAGGAATTGTAGTTCAATAGAAATTAATCTAACTATCAATTTCGATAAGGATTTGAATCGTTTATACAAGTAGAAGGTTCAACTTGATAGAGACCTACTATATGCATAAATCTCATAAACAACATCATGCACTAACTAAGTGGGAATTGCTAGGGTTAGTGTGATTGATGGGGAAGTATTGAGAAGATGTTTTGGTGAATATGTTTTCAGTCATTAAAATGACTGGTTGTGATTAAAAGGTACCTATTCCTAAAGGTTTAAATTAAAAAGTGCATATTCCTAAGAGATGTATATGTTGGTTTGAACAGACACTTAAGTTATTATAAATACTTGATTATTCCCAAATATGAATAAGATTTTTTTTCTCTTTCACTTTCACTACAAATCACAACATTCTGTTCTTGTGGGAAATTCGAATTAATTGTTGGTATTCGAATTTCGGAGGCTTTGTAAAATCCTGGAGGAATTCTGCCACCATCCCTGCAGCAACGAAGTGGGAGGCTTAAATTCCTTAAGGACAGAGATTACTCTATCAAAGCCGGATTATTTCTTCCCCACTTCTAAAACCTATTTTTCTAACATCATGGAAGTACATTGTTAATAATACAAGGATCCAAAGTAACTATAGTTTGAAAAAAATGGGAGAAATGGTTATTTGTCCTTTTACAAACTTTTTTTTAGTTTTATAACTCTTTTATAAGAGATCTTAAGTTTTTTTTTTTACACATAAGAGATCTAAATAGACACATAAGAAGTCTGAAAAAGTCATTCAAATTGTAAGAGGCCAATAGATCTTAATTTCGCGTAAAAAGTATAGTGATGAAATCCAAATGATTATGGTAAACTAAGAAAAAGATGCGGGGAGAAAAAACATAAGCATTCACAGACAACATATCAAGTCTCACCCATGTAAAAAAGAAGAATGTACTATATATAACATCTTATACATAACCAAAAGCACTGAATTCTGATATATTTTTTTCGGGCAAGTGATTAAGTTGTTTAGTACACTGCCCGAGAACATATTTTCTATGGGGGTCAAAAATGCCCTTAAACTAGGCGAAATTGAATAAAAATGCCTCTCTTAAACTGTATGAAATTCAACAAAATGCCCCTATTGTTACTTAATTGGGTAAAAAATGTCATTTTCCTAATAAACATATTTTTTTTTAACACATTGTTTTTATAAAAATATTATTTTTAAAGAAACCTTTTCTTATTTTTTTTCTTTTAAAAATCCCTTTAACTAATAAAAAGTGGGAAGTAATTTCTTTTCTTCTTAATCTCATTTTATCAATTAAAATAGAATTGCTCTATATATATTTTTAACTAATAATATAGGTCATACATATAAGATTGTAGTAACCCCATCATTAATTTTCATTTATATAACGATAAAATTCTTTTTCCTAATAAAAAGAAAATTTATTTCTTAATCTTTTCCGAATTGAAGTAAGAAAAGCACTTGCTGATATAGTTATTGATTTTAAAGTTAAATACAACAATCATTGTTACACCTCGTTGTTTTGTATGTTGAGATTCGTCGACGTTATATGACACTAGACATGTTCATGTTATGTATGTGAAGGCTTAAGTTCGTGTTTAGTAAGTATTGGAAGGATTAGAGGTTAAACGGATCGAAGAAAATGAGTTTGTCGAAACAACATTTTGACACCCCATTTGACGGTCCGCAGAACCGTTTGATAGCCGTCAAAAGGTGGATCCTCTGTCGTGAAACAGTCACAGAAAGATCATTTTGGTTGGACCATTTGACGGATCGCAGATTGTTTGACGGTCAGTCAAAGTGGTCGTCAAATTATGTCAGCGGGATTTTAAGTGAGGCTTTATATTTCGTTTTCCCTCATTTGGATTCATTATCCTCCCATTTCAGACCCTAAGTCTCTCCAAAAACCTCTGCCCAAGTTCATCTACTAATCAAGGCCAAACCCAAGAGAATCAAGAGATTCAAGTGCTAGAAAGCTCACTAGGGTTAGTAGAGTTCAAGTATCTCTTTGGTGTTGAGGTTGGAGGTTTCATCCCAGTGAAGTAATTTGATCCAGAGCTTGTTCTTGTGTGATTAAGGTAAGGTTTCATCTCTATTACATGTTCTTGAGGTTGTTTTTATTGTTATACAACTTGATTGAAGGAAGAAAGTGAAAAAGGAAGTTCAAATATGGATTAGAGACCATGTTGAGTTTATGGACTGTTTTGATCATGTTGTTGTTGTGTTGTTATTGAGATGGTTTCCTTTCAGTTGGATAGTAGTTGATGTTATTATCATGCTGTTATGATTTTGCTAGAAGGGTATGTAGAGAAAAGATGTATAAATACCGTATACGAAGTGTATATTGGGTTGTTTGAGGTGTATCTTGTAATACTTGTTGAAGTAAGTATAAGGGGCTTGTATGAGCTTGTGTTGTTGTTGTTGGCTACTGTGTATGTTGTTGTAGGCAAGGAATAAGGGGAAATGTTTCACGTTTCATTTTAGCGTCGAACTATCGTTAGATATACGTGATATACTAGAGCCATCTAAGTTCGTATATGCATTCCTTTGTTGTAGGATTGGCACACTAGTTTTGGGAATTTCGTTGTTGGATTGCTTGGAAGACTTGAGCTATGTTAAGGTTAACTTCCATTCATTTGGCATGATCCTTATGAACAGAACGTACACGTAATGCTACTCCATAATGAATATATTCTTAGTAGCTAGGGATGTTCCATGTTGATTCATGTTCTAGTGAGGATGTTCAATATGACTTTCTTCAGATTCAGTAAGATTCATAGAGTCACGTGTTAATGGAAATGCTATCTCATAACGATGTTCATATATATATATATATATATATATATATATAATGCCTGAGGGATCATAGGTATGTGTATATATACCTATGACCCCTCAGGCGTTATATATGCATATATTATGTATTATATATGAAATATGGGGAAGATGATGACGTTAAAAACGCACTACCACCTGATCAGCTGGTCACATGATAAAGATGATGATGATGATGGTGATGCCCACAGAGGCCGATATGATACAATGGGATGCCCACAGAGGCTTGACAGACATTATATACGCATATATATGTATGACCCTTATGCATGCATGCATAATATTTATGTATATCATTGGCCCACAGAGGCAGTTCAGACATACAGGGTGTATACATTTCATCCTATGTTTTCTTATGTATCTTTCATGCTACTTTCTTGCCTTGCATACTCAGTACTTTGTCCGTACTGATGTCCCTTTCATGGGGCGCTGCGTTTCATGCCCGCAGGTTCAGATAGACAGGTTGACGATCCGCCATTATAGGTTGTTGTTCAGCGGATATTGGAGCACTCCTCTTGTTTCAGAGCTGCTGTTGTGTTTTGGTATGTTATACTTTTGTGTGCATATGGGTACGGCAGGGCCCTGTCCCGACCTGTTTATATCATATATTCCAGTAGAGGCTTGTAGACAGTCATGGTATAGTTAGGCTCATATGACCCCTTCAGCCTATATTTTGCTGTCTAGTATTTCAGGATGGCCTTGTCGGCTTGAATAGTTTAGTCCAGCATAGTTGTATAGTATGTCTTCTTGGGCTCATCTCTTTTTCAGCATATCTCTTATATGATTTGGAAGATTTTCATTTGGTGACCCTGAGGTGCACTCTTATTTATGATCATGATAGGAAATCGTGTTTAGTGGTGCTCGGCAGGTAGGGCCCGGGTGCCTGTCATGGCCCTCAGGTTTGGATCGTGACAATCATAATGCCATAAAATAAGAAAATTTATTATATTTCAAATCACAAAATATCTTTAAGATATCGTCGATGGAGTTATTGTTGACCATATTTCATTTTAACTTTATAATCAAGAATTACATCAGTAAAAGCTTATCCTACTTCAATTCGATAAGATATTTTCTATTTTATTAGGAAAAAGAATTTTACTGTTATCTAAATGAAAATTAATGATGTGGTTATTATGATCTTATATATATGACATATATTATCAGTTAAAAAAGCACATGGGGTAATTTTTTTTTAAATGGAAAAGGTGCAAATATACCTCTTAACTTTGCGATTTAGAGCAAATATACCCCTCGTTACAAAAGTGGTGTATATATACCCCTGTCGTAATAAAATGGTGCAAATCTATCCCTGCCATTACAAAATGGTGCAAATATACCCTTTTCGCTGACGAGATTTAAGAAAAATAAATCATTTAGGTTATTTTTTAATTTAAAAAATTGCCACGTGATTTTAAAAAAAAGTCTACCCATTTGTTTTTAGTAGACATACTTTTCTAAAGCCACATAGTAATTTTTTTTTTCTGGTGAGCCAGGTCTGGTTCGTTTTAAAAAATGGGTAGACTTATTTTTTAAAAGTCGCGGAGATATTTCTTTAAACAAACCAGACCCGACACACCAAAAAAAAATTACCATGTGGCTTTAGTAAAATATGTCTACAAAAAAAATAAAAAAATAGGGAGACTTTTTTTTTTAAAGTCACATGGCATTTTTTTTTAATTACAAAATAACCTAAATGATTTGTACAAAAACTCCCGTCGGCGAAAATTTTATATTTTCACCATTTTGTAACGGCAGGGGTATATCTGCTCTAAATCGCAAAGTTGAGATGTATATTTACAACTTTGCCCTATTTTAAATGATAAAATGAGAGTAAGAAGAAGAAAAAATTATCTCCCACTTTTTTATTAGGAAAGAGATTTTAAAACAAAAGAAACAAGAAAAGATTTCTTTATTAATAATATTTTTATAAAAAGAATGTGTTTAAAAAGAAAAGAAACAATATGTTTATTAGGAAAATGACATTTTTGACCCAATTAAGTAACAATAGGGGTACTTTTGTTCAATTTCGTATAGTTTAAGGGCATTCTTGACCAAACTATGAACGGAGGGCATTTTTATTCATTTCGCATAGTTTAAGGGCATTTTTGACCCTTTTCTGTTTCTATAAAGAAAACAACTTAATTTTTCCATTTTGAAAAAGGATATTAACCTTGCTCCTTTTTTTTTTTTTTTTTTGTACAGATACAAGTTACGAAGCATTTGGATTCATATGAAATCATCAAGGTTTCTTTTACTGATTGTAAATCAATTGAGTGCAAGGTTATTTCATTGCATTTGAAATACTAACATTTTCATAATTTTAAGGAAACATGGTTTTCAGTAAAAGCAACTTCTGAATATAGAATTACAAAAAAAAAAAAATTCAGCTCTTTATATTTTTTTGAAATCATGATTTTAAATCCCAAATCGCATGTCCAAATGCTGATTTCATCTCATGAGATGAAATCGCATGTCCAAACGCCTACTTGAACTGAAGCTATCTTAAAAGCGAATTTAACTAAGTAGAGAACATGGTGAAAACAAAAGACTTATTGGGCGGAGGTAATTTCATATATGGATACTGAACTCTTTTCTTTGGATAGTGAAGTCACAATTCTTTTTTGGGGAATTTACATAATATACGATTCAGCAAGCTAAATTAAATCTGCATAGCCAATTAAAAAAATTACATTTTTGTAGCCCAACAAAATATAACCCTGATGCACAAAATCTTATCTTTTCCTGCAAATCTAGAAATTTCATCCATTTTCATCCAACAACTTTTTCTCCACCCTCTCTACAATACATTTGCCACTTAATTTGATTTTTTTTCCCTTAACATTTTTTTGTTCCTATATTAGATTACAGTTTTTTGTTTCATTATTTTTCTATTTTTCATGCTTATTTTTTTCTTTCTGAAATTCGAAAAAAAAAAAAAAAAAGAAAAAAAAAACACACTACGATTATTGTTTGAACTTAAGCAGCTCAGATACATTTTTATGCATAATTATAAACTAAGACACAGTGTGTATACATTCTTATACACTGACCTATTTAGATTATACATAATTATACAATATATACACATGTATATTGTAGCGGGCGTTGGGAATTCTAAGTTTAACCGGCTCACACATACCTCATAAAAGGAGGGAGGTGTCCCGGGGAAGTACGGTTGTGAATCGTACCGGGAAAGTCTGAAAAACCCGCCAACCACTTAATGGTGCTCTAAAGGATACATTTTAGAGTTGCCATCTATTTTTTAGGAAATTAGGAAAACCGATTCGAAAAGGGTTCATTTAAAACTATTATTAAAAAGAAACCTAATCTACCAAAGTCTGGGTAAGGGTTTTGGTGATCCCCCGGGGAAGGTGTTAGGCACCTCGGTATTAAGGATTCGCTCAATTGCGGTTTACCTACAGGTTCTAATAGTGTGCGTTATGATTATAAGTTTTTTTTAGATAAAAATTGCTTAAGTCTAGATTTCCGCAATAAGATTAGTCATTTTCATGCAAAAATACACTTTTCAAGGAATCAACGAAATATAGTTTTGCCCAAAATTGGGCGTAGGATGTCAGACTAGAACACTTAGGCTAATTCCCCAAGGCTCTTAGCCTAAGTAGGACTCTATGTAAGTCCACCCAAAAATGTTTTTGAAAAAAAAGCGTTTAAGTATAGAAAATAGTTTTTATACGAAAGCAGTTTTATATACTATATAGTTCGTATATAGACCGTTTTATACTTAACTAAATTATCCAATTTTAACAAGTTTTAAGTCCATTTCTACAAACTTATACAAATTTTACACAAAGT
>NC_081350.1:2946236-2955116 GCF_029784015.1 Lycium ferocissimum
AATATGACATCCCGAGATTCAACTGTTTCGAAATAATCAACAACAACCCAACAACACCAATAACAACAACAACAACAACCAAACTAAAACGCTTACTAACATAGTTAATCTTCTTTCTTCATAAAGCAACAATTTCCAACTAACTTCACATTTCCAAACTAATATCAACGTTTTCATACTCATTTACTCATGCAAGAACATTCAAATTCATCAACCTTAATCATATTTTATACCTTAAACACTTTGTTTCCATTGTTTCATGAATTCATACTAAAGCGACATAAACTTCCACATTCCATTTTCACGCAAACTCGCATCATTTTTCTTACGCTTGCAATACAAGGATCATAACTACACACATCTAACACATTAAACAACACAATTCGTCACCATTTCAATTCACCATGGCTCCACGTTACCAACATCAACATTTCCGTATTCTATCAACTTCATCCATCCTTCATTTCCAATATTAATTCCATCATAACCACAACCATAATATAACATAAAATTCAACACATATCACTTATATAATCACACACACACACGGCCACACATGCACACACATACACGGCCTACACACTCCTCACACACATGCACACCATAATTCCAAAATCTTCATCCAATTCCAAACATAATAACATATAAACTCATTTCATAATTCAAGAGCATAAAAATCTTACCTTTTTCCAATTCTTCCACTTGCCAAATCAAGCACTCCCTTTATTTGAAACTTATGCCAACTTGTAGAGGATCTCAAGTTTGCTACTAATTCAAGAAGAGTCAAATTTTTGCATCAGAATCAAGCTCCAAATTTTTTTTCTTTTCTTTTTCTCTCTTTTCTTTTCTCTCACCCGAAACCTCTCTTCTTTTTCTTCTTGATTGCTCTTTGTTTTTCTTGAACTTTCTTGAATTTATCCTCTCTTACTTACATATTTATCACATGCAAATTTAATTAATTTGCATGGACTTGGCCTATAGTGGCCGGTTGGGCCTAAATATTGGGCCTCAATTTCTTAATTTTTCTTGGCCCACTTCTTCATAATTCATGTCTTAAAATTTCCGAAACAAATTTCCAAAATTCCAATTTTGCCCTTAGGCCCTCTCCTCCGGTGTTTTCGCATTCAAGCCTCATAATGCGACACGCTTGCTAAGAAAATTCAAATATGACCTCCTTTCACATAAATCACAATTATTTCAAATTTTTCAATTATGCGAAAAGGCGGGATATAACAATCCAAACTCTTGAGGATATGCTACGGGCATGTGTATTGGATTTTGGAGGTAGTTGGGATGATCACTTTCCGCTTATCGAATTTGCTTATAACAACAGTTATCATTCCAGCATCCAAACGGCCCCGTATGAGGCTCTATATGGGCGAAATATAGATCGCCAAATGGGTGGTTTGAAGTAGGAGAGACTAAACTGATAGGGCCAGACTTAGTCCAACAAGCTATAGAGACAGTCAAGCTCATATAGGATCGGTTATTAACAGCTCAGAGTCATCAAAAATCCTATATAGAATCGTCGAAGGGACTTAGAGTTTCAAATGAAAGATTGGGTATTCTTGAAGGTGTCACCAATGAAGGGCGTCATGAGATTTAGCAAAAAGGGCAAGCTTAGTTCTCGGTATATTGGACCTTATGAGATTGTACGCAAGGTAGGCCAAGTGGCATATGAATTAGATCTACCTTCGAATTTGGAGTCAATCCATCCAGTTTTCCACGTATCAATGCTTTGTAAGTGCATTGGAGATCCTTCTAGAGTTGTACCGGTCGATGATGTTCAAGTCATTGAGCAATTATCCTATGAAGAAGTTTCCATTGCCATTCTAGATAGGCAAGTATGGAGACTCAGAACCAAAGATGTAGCTTCAGTTAAAGTCTTATAGAGAAATAATAACAGAGAGGAAATGACACGGAAGCGGAAGAAGACAGAAAGTTCAGGTACCAGCATTTATTTCCACCTTCAAAGGAGACTTAGGTAGAGACGCCGTTGCCCCAAGGTATGTAATGCTTTCTTCGATGTTTTCTTGGTTGTGTGTGGCCATGGTTGTTAATGTTGTTGTTGTAGCCCTGTGAGGCGATATATTTTGGGTTGTTGTGATAGGATGGTAGTGTCATATTACAGGAAAAACTGTCACGACCCAGCCAATGGGCCATGACGGGTACCTGGAGCAAACTACTGGGCACCACTCATCATGCTAACCATCATACCCAATCTGTACACACGGAATCACCAAAACAATACATATATGTATACATAAGCCCTCGCGGCTGTAAAAGGATATATAACAATATACACTGGGGTGATCATAAGACATCTACTACCCACACATATGTATCTACGAGCCTCTAACTGGAGTACTGAACATAAGGACGGGACAGGACCCCGTCGTACCTGAATATATATACACAAAAGAATATATCAGAAACTTCACCTCCGAGTAGGGAAGTGCTCCCGTTCAAGATGATCTGGCTCCTAAAGATCTGGACCGTTCCCCTGTCTACTTTTGCGCATGAATACAACGTCAAAAAAGAAAAGAACGTCAGTACGAACAATGTACTGAGTATGTAAGGCATATATGATAAAATAACAAGGAAACATAGAAAGCATAAAAAGAAAAGATAACTATAGCTGCTTGCCTCTTGAGGCGGAATCATGCATGCTCACTTTTACCTTTCAAACATATTGCATATGCATACATAATCTGTCTGAATCAGTAACATCATTAGCCCGCGTCCGGGGTAATCATCTCACGCCGCCCACTAGTGGTGTCATGTCCGGCCACATAGGCACGGTGTAATCATAACTCGCCCGCCTTAGTGGCGTCATGTCCGGCCATCTAGGCATGGTGTAATCTCATCATTATACACTTATCATAAGACATGCATAAGAACTCAAGTAAAAGCTACAAGTTTATCGGGGTGACGTAAGGTCGAGAACCCCCGATTCCATTATGGAGTAATCATGATCATCATGCCTCACCTTGAAGGAACTAGCATTATAAGGTGAGCCTAACAACAATGAATGACATCAAGGAGCTATATAAGGATTATTAGCTTTATAAGACTATCATATCATAAGCTTTGGAGTCTCTAGACTTCGATTCGCCATCATCATTGCCATATTCATAACACATCTCTTATCTTTGTCTCATGAGAAGCTCTTGATAATCATAGACTTATAGTTTGCGGAATATAAGAGAGTTATGGAAAGATAAAGGAAGTCATATTATAAGGATCATGCCTTAGAAAAAGAAGGGACTAGCCTCACATACCTTTTCGCCTTCTTAACTCTATCAACTAAATGGTTTCCTTCAAAGCTGGCAATTCTACATTCAAGAGAATTCGTACTAAGATTAGATAATCGATAATATACTTAAGCTTAAGCTAAAGCGACTAAAAGCTAATGAAAATTGGGTAGCATTTCCTTTGTTTCTACAACTTTCTCCCTATAATATAACAACTCCCAAACATCAACAACAACATCCACAATATCGTAATCATTGATCTTCACCGAGCTATGCATCATTCAATTCTCACAATTCTATTTCAAAGTCATTCACAACCATAGCTACAATACAACACCACATTCATCCTCATATAATGCTTCTTTAACATCATTCGTATCATTCACCACAAGTTTGTACTCCTAACATGTCAAGAACTATTATTCAAGTTAAGTCATTAATCAAGAGTATCACTATTTCCATATTTATACTCCATATCCTCGTCCCTTCCATAATCCAAGTGTTTTAACCTCTCAATATTCTTAATAACATAAACTGAACATAAAACTTACCTTTGATGATGTAGAAATGGAATTTGAATGGAATTACTTCACTTGGAGAAAACCCTACTTCAACACCAAAGAGATTCTTGGTTTTCACAAACCCTAGAGAGTATCCTTTCTCTTGATTCTACAAATTCTTGGTGTTTACTCCTTGATATCCCTTGGATATATGATTATATGATGAGAGAATTTTTCTAGAACCTTCAAGACTAAGAGAGAGACTGAAATCAGAAAATTTGGAGCTCAACTCGTCTATTTATAGCTCAAAGTGGAAAGTTCCAGAGAAGCGGTTCGACAAGCGGGTCAACGGTCACGTCATCGTGTCGACGGTCCGTCAACTTGTTCCGTCGACCTGCTTCTGCAAATCAGAGGTTGCAGAGTCCTATTGACGGTGGAGATCGGTCCGTCGACGTATCTAGTCGATCTGCTGCTGCAAATCAGGATTTTCATAACATAGTGACGGTGCATATTGACGGTCCATCGGCATGATAGATGGTCTGTCGATAATGTCTGATGTGTGCAGACTTTCCTGAATCTGCTCCGCCTGCGTCGGTTTAATCCGTTCAACTTCTAATCCTGTAATATACCTAGAATACCTGCTAGTACCTCCATACATGGGGTAAAAATACTTAGCATCTCAACACTCCAGTACAAATCTCCATTTCAAGGTATGCTCAACTAGAGAGCCGTAAGTTTTTCCTACAATGAAAATGAGAGGTGTAACAGAAACTCTGGCAAAATATTTGTAGAATCCCTAAGGTTCTTTCATTCGAGGACGAATGTTCCTAAGAGGGGGAGAATGTTACAACTTTTAGTTTCGTCCGTTGAGATTCGTTAGGTGTTAGTTGTCCTAATCGTGGAAACTGGAGCTATCATCTAGGATATATGAGATTATATGTTCCTATATTATGGTTATGGGGGTTTAAGCTCATGAAATAAGTTATGGAAGGATTTGAGGACAAGCGAATTAAGGAAATTAAGTTTATCGGAACTTTGGGAAAACTTGGCAAAATTTTGGACATGATTTTGGTCCAACTTGGGAGAGTCCTATCTCCTAGAATATTAGGAGTTTTGGTGTGTTTCTTTTTTCCAAATTGAAGTTCATTGAGTCTAGTTTCCAACGCAACAAACCGTTCGTCAATGTCACTTCAGAGTAAAAGGTTATGGGTGTTTTAATACAGACTACTTGGGCAGAACATTTTGATGGATCAGCTTGACGGACCGCAGAAATTTCTACGGCCCATCAAATTGTATTTTCCCAGCGTAAAATGGCCACAGTGAGCCATGCTTGGCTGGGCAGTTTGACAGAGCATTTGGATGGACCGTAGGAATTTTGGTGGTCCGTCAAAGTGGGCGCAGGATTGCCCGATGGGATTGTAAGTTACGCTTTATATATTTTACTTCATATCATTTGGACTCATTTTTTCCCCAAAGTAGATCCTTGAGCTCTCCAAAACCCTCTCTCTAGGTCTATAAACTAATCCAAGCCAAAATCCAAGAAAATCTAAAAGAAGTAAGAGGTTCAAGTGCTAGGAAGCTTGCTAGGGTTTGTGGAACTCAAGATTTCTTATGGTGTTGATGTTGGAGACTTCACTTTAGTGGAGTAAGTTAATCAAAGACTTGTTCTTAAGTGCTTAAGGTAAGATTTCACATCTTTTACATATGGTTAAGGTTGTTTGATTGTTATGCCATATGGGTAAAGAAAGAAAAGTGGAAATAGAGTTCAAGTATGAACTTGGAGATATTATGAGCTATAGGTTAACTTGAATTGTAATTCTTAGCACGTTAGGAGTATAATCTTGTTGTGGATGTTATAGATGATGTTTAGGAAATATTGTATGTAAGCATATATAGTGTTGTGTTGTTGCCATTGTTATGAATGATCATGAAAACGGATTTTGGGATTGGGTGATGCTTAACTTGAATGAAATCCCTTGATTGTGGTATTGTTGATAATGTTATTGTTGATTAGGAGTTGTTTTGGAATTTGGTAGAGGTAGATGAAATAGGGGAAATGCTGCCCAATTTTCGCTAGCTTACGAATTATACTCGTTTGAACTTAAGGGTGTCTTTGAAGCCTAACCTTGGTATAAACCCTCTTAAATGTAGATTTCTCGGGCTTTGGAGTTGAATGTTAAGTAGCTAAGAAGACATAAAGGTATGAAAGGGTAACCCTTCTTTCTCAAGGCATGATCCCATTGATGTATACCTTCATGTGAAATCATAGTATCTTCCATGATGATTTCATTCCTAGAATCACTAAAGCTCATGATCTTGATATTCTCATGATACCATTGGTCCCATCCTATGATAGTTGTCCTTTAAGGAAGGATATAACAAAAATGATGGTGATGATGATGATGTTGAGGACATATATGTACTCCTATGTATATATATTTATATATTAAAGTATGACTACTAAGAACACTGAGCTTATATGACCGGGTATGATATCTATCATACGCACACCACCGCACTTGGGTACAGATGATGCTGAGCCTTGGTAGGGCTAGGTATGTATAACACCGAGCCTTGTCATGGCCGGGTATGTGAGACACCAAACCTCTATGGTCGGGTATGATACTACTATATGTATAAATGGATGAAATGGAAGGTTCCCATTAGAAAAAGGGAATGTAAATTTGATGAACGTCACTAGAGGTATAAATGGCTCTATCATCCCATGACTCTTCTTTCTTATGTCATCGCTTATGTTTCTATTATGTTATTGATTATGCCTTACATACTCAGTACATTATCGGTACTGATGTCCTTTTGTTGTGGACGCTGCGTCATTCGTCGTCATCCTTCTTCATTACCACTACCAGTCACTAGTTCCTTATTTTGGTCTGTCTGGTTCCATCTTACTTGCAACGTGACTCTAATTCCTTTACGTCCTGGATCTTCTATACCTAAAATTCTCGTATCATCTATAAGCTTTTGCTTCCATGTTGTCATACCCAACCTTCTTTGTTTCTTCCTTATTTGACCTTTCGTAGCATCTTTGTCTTGGGACTTCGGGTAAGGCTTTCCTTGGAATCTTATCTCCTAACCTAATCGTTTTTTGAAGTGATTCCCGGTTCCTTTTTATTACTATCCTTCCAGCTTCTAACAAAGCATGCTCGTAATCCAGTACTTGTTTGTCTCATCTTCCCCCCCCCTCCCCCCCAAGGTGTTAGCCCTACATCTATATTTAACATCCCATTAGTTCTCATTTTCTTGCAAGTATACACTCTCAGCGAATCTACCACTAACCTTAGTTGTGACTATTAATCATCTGAGTTTATCTAGTCAGTTGCATATATTTGTAACGAGTCACATATTCTCGTAAACGTACTGGCCCTGGGTGGGCTTAATCTTTCATCAAAAGGATCTTAATAATTTCTTTACAGTTCTTCCAAAATCACTCTTCTCCTATTACTCGCTTTCCCATGTCATCACCGTGATGGTATCTAGCATAAATTTTATTCTCAAACTGTGCCCTATTTATTAATATTCGTCTTTTCTTTGCTACAAGAACACTCGGTCTTTAGACAAGACTCTTTTAAACTTACAAATTCATCTCATTACCGAAGGGTACATCTTATATCAACTCGCAACTTCAAACTTGTTCATCTACCATCATACAACTAATTCCTTCAAAGCATCATTCACATCCTTCATTAGCTATCCAGTCTTATATTACTAACTCAATAATCTTGTGATAGAATTTTTCTGTACCTTAGTCCTCCCTTTGTCTTATATTCGTACCTCCATACAACATCCTTGCCAATATACTTTATACGATAAAATCCTTTGTCAATATATGGCTCTTTTAATAACGTACATCGTTCTCTTAGGAGGCGTACAAATGACGGAAAACCAGTTGTTGATCCTATGGGCTGGACCTACGCCTCTACCATGTCGAAATCAGCACTCATGCATAAAATTACCTGGTAGGCTACAGGCATAGCAAACATTTAAACCCACTCGGCATGGTACCCAATGTAGTTTACCCCACAGAGTACATCGTGGTATAGGTGATCTCGTCTGACTAGAACCAATCCTAATCTGAGAACTGGAAACTTTGGAACTCTGAGCTGGCCCAGATTAAGTGGGTCTATCAAACCTGGGTCCAGGAAACTGTGGAGGCGCACTAGTTGTTGAATGAACTATGTGCCTAGAAAACTTCTCCCTCGGGGCACCTCTGAACTTACGGTCAAACCTTGAAGACCTGACCCTCTTCCTCTGATCCCAATCACCATGGCACACCACCGCCGCTGAGGCGGCGGTACCTGCTTCCCGGCCAAAGGATGCTTTGGCATCTCATCTCTTAGCCCGTAGCATACGGTGGACGATGACCCAGGGTATCGTAGGCCCAGGCCAGGCCCCGCCGTGCTCCTTGAAATGGGTGGAGTAGAAGTGTTCCGAGATAGACCTCATTATGGGATTCTCCCTCTTCTGTCTCTACCGGTGGCTCCCGTTCAGTCCTCTTTCCGGCCCGCCGTCTTGCCATAACGACGCTGTCGCTTTCCTCTTCCACGGGTATCCAAGAAATCATAGCACACGGTGGGGAAAAGGGATCCTGATAACATTGCTCTATCACACGATCTAAGATGTGAAAGAAAGGTCAACCACTCCTAAATGCCCCGCATCATCCTATTTATAAGTGTGGCATGCTTCACACCCATAAACAAGACTCTACTGGACACGGCTCGTAGACATACCCTAGGACGAACAGCTCTGATACCACTTTTGTCACGACTCAATGCCCAGGAGGGCCATGGCGCGGGGGCCGAGCCCTACGAGCACCTGCGAACATGCTTCTCTGCATTTCCGGATGGACCACGAAGACAGCTTATGGGCATCATAATACGTAAGGGCATATGTCACAAGATAACGACACATCTCCTGTAATCGCGCAACTATGCCCGTCACCCACGAGCCTTGACAAGGCGCCAAAATATTATACAACAATATGAACTGATAAGGTTATGGAACATCTAACTAGATACATCTATCTACGAGCATCTATATAGAATACAAGAATTCACAAGGACGGGGCAGGTGTCATGACCCAAACCAATGGGCCATGACTAGTGCCG
>NC_081350.1:2955216-2970225 GCF_029784015.1 Lycium ferocissimum
AAGAAAAAATGGTTTTTGGGTTAATGATCTTCCCCGGAATCTATGGTCAAGAATAGAATGTAGAAAAATAAAAGTCGAAAAAATCTTTTCTACCCTTGATTTACGCCATAACATACGGACCGTATAATTTATACGACCGTGAAAAGAAGCGTAAAATCCAACGCGATCAATTCACCGTCACGGATCTGCGGACGGTATTATACGCCCATGTAATTTTTACGGGCGTAGATTGATAGCGTAAAAGGCCAGGTAAGTTTAAAAGGAAAAGGCGGCTAGGGTATTAAAAAAAACATACGCGGTTTCTGTGCTTCAACTTTAACTCAAAACATGTTCCATTTTTCTCCTCTTCCATCTCAAATTCTGCACATCCCTATAATCCCTCCACTACCTAATCACATCCCTAAAATCACTCCTCTTTCAAATCCCCACAATTATGCGTTGCTAATTCCTCTCCAACACATAATCATAACCCCTCACCACCATAACCAAGAAACAAACCCTTCTCACCCGAAACAGTTGAAGCATGAAGCGAAAGTCGTCCTTTTTCTTACTAATACTCGTCAAGTTTAATTGATATCTGCGTCTCTATCAGGTATGGCTTTCACAAGAGGTCGTGCCCAGGCCACAGGACAGGGCCGAGGGCGAGGTCAGACCCAAGTCAGAACTAGGCTCCGTGATCAGGACTATGTGAGTGATGAAGACCAGGCTCCTATCGCACAAAACACTATGCCGTGAAGAGCATCCCAAACTCTGGCAAACCTCCCATCTGATAAGGGGTCCAGCAGTGATGGGGAGCACTCATCAAGCTCTCCTGATCTGTCTAGTCAGGAGGAGGCGACTAATGTGCCGGAGGAGTCTGATGCTGAAGAGGCGGCACGCCTAAATGAGAACAGAATAAAGGAGAGGACTGAACATGCTGTTAGGTTCTCGGTCCAAGGCTCGAAAAAAATATATGATAAAGGGCTGGAGCTAAAGGAAGGATGCCAGGGTTTCCGCCGGAACATCTATGAGGAGAGACGGATCAGTTTCGAAGGGTTGGAACATTTCCCAAACATATAAGCTATCATCGATCACCATGGATGGGGATTCCTTAGCCAGCCACCCGGCACATATGTACCCTCTATTGTGAGAGAGTTTTACGCCAACTATGCGGCGGAGATCAACAATAGGTAGAAGCTAGCCTAATAAGCAAAGAAAGTTATACACCTCCAAAAGGTGACTATTAGAGGTATAAGGATTGACTTTTCCAGCAAGGCCATCAACCGATTCTATTTCGGGGACAACTATGAACCGCCGGCAAACACTGATGAGTTAGACTATAGAATGGCGGGGAACAGGACTGATATGATGAAAGAATTACCGTGGGTGGCCTCGGTGATTGCTAGAGGGACTCCAGTTGACGCGGCAAGTCAGTACGCCTCGATAAAAAAGAAAGATCTTTCGGTAAGAGGCACGGTGCGGAGTGTCGATGCATTTAATACACCCAACTTAGACAGATAATCAGCCTTCTATAAGCCATACGATTCTAGTGGCCTCCATCATGTCCCGGTATGCAATTGATATAGGGAAATTGATAGCCGATGAGGTTCGAATGCGGGCAACTCAGCCTGGCCTTTCGTTGGTCTTCCCGTGCTTGATTACGACCCTTTGTCTGAAGGCTGACATCCAGAAGTTTCCATACTGGGACCATAAGTATGAGGCAAAACACATCTACAGTTTGCTAAAGAGCCAAGATAGAGAGGTTAAGGATAAGTTGGCAAAGAAGAAAAGCAGGTGGTGTGCGTGCCTCAGAATTTGTTCGATATGAGTCTGACCAGAATGAGGATGAGGGTACGACATTAGAGGAGACCCCAGAGGGTCTTGAGACCATGACAGTACTAGCTCCCACAGTTGTTCCCCAGTCATTGTCGGGCCCCACCTCGACTGCAGCCCCTAAGGTTGCTACTGAGCCGGTCCCCACAATTGCCCCACCTGCTACCAGTGTCACCTCCATATCTACAACACTTCCTGTAGGTGTAATGATTCTATTTAACAGACTGAACTTCCATGACTCATATGTAAAGGCAGACAGAGCCGATCGACAGATCAATAGCCTATTAGGGGAGTTGGAGGAGGTTATAGCACGGGCAGTTCGAAAGGAGATGGAGCCGCTATAGGAGTCCCTCACCCAATCACACCGTCAAATTCACTCCAGAATTGATGGTATTCAGAGGCGAGTACTTGAGTTGGAGAAGGTATCACCGGCAGCAGACTTAAAAGCAGTGAAGGAAAATATTACTCAGCTAAAGGACGACGTCCTTGCGATTCAGGTAAAGGAGGGGGGAGTGTTTGAAAATCCCTCTCAATCATCAATGCCGATTGATTTGACATCTTTGGTGCCTGTGGTGCGACTTTTAAATGAAGAGCCCTCAGCCCAAGATAGAGGCAAGAGGCTGAGATCAGGGGAAGACAATGAGGGGGTCGACCCAGTGGAATAGAAGAGCGCCAGTTGAGGTATGCCACGTGGCTATCTACAGTTGATTTCCACTACACAGGTGCATCGAGCAGTTTGGATCCATCTGTTGAGTAGACAGTACCTAGCATTAAGGTACCAGCGGAAGCCGGGTCGACTATTCCACCAGCGGACCCACTTCCATAGACTCAGACAGAGCTTCCCAGTAATATGATTGATCCAGCACCCACCGATACTGATGCGGTGGGGGCACAACAGGAGAAGCATCGCACATAGTGTGCCTCAGGTAGTCCTAACCCTGTTTTGTCTATGCCTACATTGATGCACTGAGGGTAGTGCATGCTTCTTTATTTGGGGGTAGGACTATTTGATATTGTTGTAGTGTAAATATGTGTTTAGGAACCCCCTTGACTTTTCTTTGCCAGAGTTCTTTTCCTCAAGGGGGTTTTATTTTGTTGAAACTAGTATGTTTAGGATGTTGCTTAGGTTTAGTAGAGTAGTTTTAACTTATTTGGTATTGTTCTGTAACTAATGGCATGTTGTTATCGTTTCTTTGGAAATGTTAGACCCCTCGAAACTTTGAAAAATACATACTTAGAACAGTTATTGGTTGACATGATTGATTCTTCATATGACATTATGATTGTTGGGGTATTGTGCGTGATTAATGACTACTTAGGAGGTCACAAGTGTAAAAATAATTGTCCTTATGCCAATGTGTGTGTGAGTTGCTAGTTTGTTTCTGTTTATGCATGTATAATCTAGAACTTGCCCGGTTGGTCTTGTTTGAAACCCTAAAGTTAGTTTGGTTGAGAGATGATCTTAGGCTTTCTTTTGTATAAATAGTCACTTTGCCTAAATAAGCCTTACTAAATTGCAAATATCCCTAGTTTCCCTTTTTGAGCCTTTTGACCTTTTCCTTGGCTAGCCAATTATGAAACTTTACCTTTTGTGAAATTAATCCATCTTCGCACCCGTTCCCTCCTTGATGCTACTAGATAGATGAGGCAAAATGCCTAAGTTGGGGGTAAATTAAATGTGGAGTAGATGTAAAAACATAAGTTGGGGGTGGTGGAGTTTGCTAGTGGAGATTCAATGTGGTAGTTGCATATATAAAAAAAAAAAAATCAGAAAAATTGTAACACAAAAAGATTTGTAAGTTGGTTAGGAATAAAACCACATCAAGATTGAAAACTTGAAGGAAAAAAAGGGGTTGGAAAGAAAAGAGGTGAATTAAGGTGAAGAGATGTTGTAGTGTTCAAGAAGGGTGAGTCACTAATATCCAAAAAGTATCCTACCCGTCCCTAAGCCTACATTACAAGCCAAAACAAGTCCTAATGTGATCACAACCGAACGAGCCTAGGATGAAAACATAGAAAATAAGGGCAAGTCTATGGTATTTGCATGTGTAGATATGAATTTCTTGGTTAGTGTGAGTGTTTTTCTCTTCTTTTTCTTCTTCGTCCCATTCTTGTTGTATATATGTGTGTTGGGACATTCTTTGGTCTATGTAAGGGCATAAGGATGAGAATTGAGCAAAATAAAGTGACCGTCTAAAGTAGCGTTTGTGTGCATCATAATATGTTCGATAATGTAATGTCATTCATTGAAGCTTCATTGTTAGTCATAGCGTTCTTGGGTTGTGTATATGGTTTAAAATAGAAAAATGGGGTGGTCCTTGGAAGAAAAACGTGCATGCCAGGAGTTCAGAGTCAAAACTAATGTAGACATCATTACTCTGCGATATCAAAGTGGCAGATTGAGTCATTGTGTTATGCGACTTGCTTGAGGACAAGCAAAGACATTAAGTTAGAGGTGTTGATGTGCCGTGAGATTATGGCACATTCGATGCTCTTTGGCTATAAGTTTTACTTGTTTTTGAGCAAGTCTTGGTCTTTTTGATGTGTTTGTGATATGTTGCAGATATTTAACGTATTTCAGGAGCAAGTCATGGAAATGGAGTAAAAAGATGTTCAAAGAAAGAAAGATAACTAAAGTTTCACTTATACGGAGAAACCTACGGACTGTAGAATATTTATGGTCCGTAAAAGCCATCGTAGATGCATAACAGTAAGGCCTCAGACCTGAAGAGGAAGTCAAGGCAGAAGTATGGATCGTATATTATTTACGGTCCGTAAATACCACCGTAGATTGGTTCTAGTAAAGTCTTAAAGGGAAGAGGATTTTACGGACACGTTATATGGACTGTATAATATTTACTGTCCGTAAAAGTGGATCGTATAACTGGAAACTGAAGAAGATTTTACGGAGAACTGTTCACTGATTCTACGGACCGTATAAAATGTACGGTCCGTACATTGGTCCGTCGGGGGCAATTTTGTCAATCTTATTTTGCACGACTTAGACTCTTATAAATACCTTATTTAGGTTTCTTGTACAGCACAATTCACCAGATTTCCGTTTTTATTTTCCTTAGCACTAAATACTCATAGTTTTGGAAGTCTTTTGGGATTAATTTCTCTTCAATTCCAAGCAATTAATTGTAAGCATTATGATATCCATTATTTCTTATTGTTCTTCTTCTTCTACGTGTAGCTAAATTCCCTTACCAGGGTTGTGAACCCAATTGATGGGTGTTTTGTGATTGGGTGTTGTGATTGATATACACATAATGGATTATTAGGGACTATTTATTTCTTCATTCTTCACTCATAATTAATGGTTGCCAACATTGATTAAAGCCACAAACCTTGATTTATTTGCGAAAATAATTAGGGTTGGTAAGAATAAATAACAAGGACTCAAAGCTTTAAATTTTGTTTAATAAATTCACTTAGGTATAAGAAGAATTTAGTTGGCATAATTAACCTTTCTTCATAGTTGCTTTCTTATATTTGGGAAAATCATAGAAAGAAATAATCTTTATTTATTGAAAATAGTAGAGATTCATATAGAGGTTAAGTGCATTCATATAATGATCCATTAGAAGTATATCAAGATCAATACCCATGATCATACACTTTATCTAACGGGGACACAACCTTAGTTTCTTTTACCAAAAATTACATCCAAAGAAATTAGTTAGCAATTAGTCATAAAAAAAAACCAACTTATACAAAAATCATTGGATTAAGACATTATACCTAAATTAAGCATTCTACGAGTTTAGTAACCTTTTCACAGCATATTCCCTGTGGGATTCAACCCCAACCTAGTTGGGTTACTATATTTGGCATCGTCCGCGTTATACCATTAATAGGTGTAACTTGAGCGTATCAAACACACAACCTGCCTCGACATCGGAGAACTCTATCTCTAGAAATCTCAAAGGATGACTTCTTCTTATGAGGGAGTGTATTTATGTAATGAAATAGCATGGGATCCCCGTACTGGTGCTCTTTCACTTCAACCACCAGTGACGAGACAGCTGAATTCTAAATGATAGCTCCAATATCGCCCGAATCCATTACCCGGACTCCTAGGCTAGCTAACTGCTGGAGCTCACGAGCTAACTCTCTTTTCTCTAGCTGAACATCACATAAACTTCCCATAGATCTATGGCTTAGAGCATCAACCACAACGTTCGTTTTACCGGGATGGTATAGGATGTTAACATCGTAATCTTTCAACAACTCCAACCATCGCCGTTGTCATAAATTCAACTTTTTGAGCTTGAAAATATACTGAAGGCTCTTGTGATCCATGTAGATATCCACATGGACACCATACAAATAATGTCTCCACATCTTCAAGGCATGAATCACCGCAGCTAACTCAAGATCATGGGTTGGATAATTTTTCTCATGTTTTCGCAACTGCCTTGAAGAATACGCAATAACCTTACCATGTTGCATCAACACACACCCTAATCCAACGTCTGACATGTCACAATAGACAACATTGCCTTCCGATCCCTCTGGAAGTGTCAGGACGGGGCCAAAGTTAATCTATTCTTTAACTCTTGAAAACTATGTTCACAAGCATCCGTCCATTGAAATTTAGCTGATTTCTGAGTTAGATTTATCAATGATGCAGAAATAGAAGAAAAACCCTATACAAATCTTCTGTAGTAACATGCTAAGCCCAGAAAACTACGAACCTCCGAAGGTGTTGTAGGCCTTGGCCAAGTCTTCACGACTTCAATCTTCTGGGTATCCATCCGAATACCATCGGCTGAAATAACATGCCCCAAAAAGATCACCGAATTCAACCAAAACTCGCATTTTGAAAATTTTGCAAATAACTCTTGAGTCTGAAGAACTCTAAGAACAGTGCGTAGATGATCCGCATGTTCCGCCTCGGACCGAGAATATACCGGGATATCATCAATGAACAAAATCACAAATAAATCTTGGAAAGGCCTGAACACATTGTCCATCAAGTCCATGAACACTGCCGGCGTATTAGTTAGCCCGAATGACATTACCCGGAACTCGAAATGGCCATATCTAGTTCTGAAGGCTGTCTTAGGAATATCTTCCTCCCTAACTCTCACCTGATGATACCCGGATCTCAAGTCTATCATTGAAAACCATTTTGCACCTTGCAATTGATCAAATAAGTCATCAATCCTTGGGAGCGAATATTTATTCTTGATCGTCACCTTATTCAGTTGCTTGTAGTTAATGCACATTCGCAAAGAGCCATCTTTCTTCCTCACAAACAACACGGGTGCTCCCCACGGGGAAGAACTAGGCCTAATAAAGCCTTTTTCAAGCAAGTCCTTCAATTGCTCCTTCAACTCTTTCAACTCTGCGAGAGCCATTCTATAAGGAGGAATAGATATGGGCTTGGTATCCGGTAGCACATCAATAGCAAAATCAATCTCCCACTCTGGGGGAAGGCCTGGAAGTTCATCCGGGAATACATCCGGACACTCATTCACCACGGGGACAGACTGAAGAGTCGGCGATTCGTCTTCTATATCATAAACCCAGACTAAATGGTAAATACAACCTTTAGCGATCATTTTCCTCGCCTTGAGATAGGAAATAAACGTACCTTTCGGAGATCGTATTTCCTTTCCATTCCAAAACTGGTTCTCCCGGAAACTGGAAGCGAACCATTTTTGTTCTGCAATCAACATTAGCATAGCAAGAAGCTAACCAATCCATGCCCATAATAACATCAAAGTCCACCATGTTCAACTTATGTAAATCAACCATAGTACGATGATCACAAATCACAACTACACAATTTTTATATACTCGGCTAGCTATTACCGGTTGACCAACAGGTGTCAATACCTCAAAAAGTTTGATTGACTCCAGTTTTACCGCAAATCGACCCGTACTATAAGGAGTAACATATGAAAATGTGGAGCTCGGATCTATCAATTCATATACATCAAGAGAAAATATCGATAATATACCTGTAACAACATCAGGGGAGGACTCAAGATCTTGTCGTCCAGCTAAAGCATAAATAAGGTGGTGGGGACCACTAGAACTGGGAGATCCTCCTCTACCTCTACTGCAACTAACTGTTGTTTGAAAGCCTTGCCTCGGAGGGTGTATAGATAATGAAGACCCGGCTGCCGACCCTGAAGGCTGGATCCTACCCCTACCACCAATCTAGGGGCAGTCACGCATAATATGGCCTGGCCGGCCGCATGCATAGAAAACATCTGAGCCTAATCGACACTGGCCCCAATGTCACTTCCCACACTAGGAACATTGTGGCATGGGTGGCCTTACTTGACCCGAGTTGCCTCTGTAATGAGAACCTGAAGCTCTAAAACTCTGACTAGGCCCAGAGTGAGTAGATCTATCAAATCTCTGGCCCATAAACCGTGGAGGCGCACTAGTCATGGAATGGCCTGAATGCCTAGAAAACTGTTGTTATTGCCTCTTCTAAACTCACCAGTCGGACCGAAAGATCTAGCTCTCCTGTGATAACCTCTGTCAAGCTCATGCTCACCTCTTTGCGGTTGTTGGCTTACCTCCAAATTTTAGGCATGGGCTTGAATGCGAGAAATATCCATATTGTCCTGAAGGGACGCAGTCAAGCACTTATCTATCAAATGTGGCCCTAAGCCACTCACAAATCGGTGTACTCGATCACCCATATCCGCTACCATAGACGGAGCATTACCTAGCCAAAGAATTGAAGCGGAGACTATACTCTAAGGCACTCATACTTCCTTGCCTAAGATTCAAGAACTTGTCGGCTCTAGCCCGTTGAACTTCTGGGGGTAAGTAATGTCGTAGGAAAGCATCAACAAATTCTTGCCATACCGGGGGAGGTGCATTAACTACCCTAGAAGACAACCAAACCGTATACCAATGAACCACAACATCTCGTAGTCTATAAAAAGCTAGCTCTACCGATTCAACGTCGGAAGCATGCATTAACCGAAGCGTCCTCAATATTCCATCAATAAAGTTTTGAGGGTCCTCATCCGGCTTTGACCCAGAGAATTTCGGAGGGTTCAAGCTAATAAAATCACGGGCTCTTGCACTAATTGCCCTATCACTATGACCCATAACTTGCCGCTGGGCCCGAGTGGCGACTAATTGAGTAAACAGTTGAATGGCCTCTTTCATATCTTGGCCTGAAACCTCTGGTGGAGGAGCTAGGGGTGTCGGAGCTGGGGATGAGGCTCTCTCACGCTCCTTAGAAATAGGCAATGAGTGAGAGGACTGAGATTGAACTGTATTTTGGGACTCACCTTCCTCTATAACCATTGGCGGTACTCTTTCAGCCAGCTTTTCTGTCACTGTCTTGCCCTTTTGGGCTGCCGTAGCTTTCCTCTTTACAGAAATTTCTGAAATACATAACACACAGTTAAAGGAAAAGAAATCCTTATATCATGGCTCTATCGCACGATGTTATGAAGAAAGAAGGTCATTCATTCCTAAAATGCCCGCAACCTCCTGTTTATAAGTGTGGCGCGCAACACACCCATAAACAAGACTCTGCTGGACACGGCTCGTAGACACACCCTAGGACGGAACTGCTCTGATACCACTTTTGTCATGACCCAATCGGAGTGCCATGATGGGTACCCGGAACTAACCCACCGGGCATTTCTCATCGTATATTCGCATTTATATCTAGGTGAGCCACATGGCCTATTAACAATTTTATGCCTCAATAATTCCATTTTCAACGGCTAAAACACCTTTATATATAAACGTCAACAACTACGCCCATATACATATACACAAGCTGATGAGGCTAACAAAATAATATACCAAAATATGAGCCGACAAGGCAAAAGACATCTACTATACATGACTGTCTACGAGCCTCTAAGAAGACTCGAAAACATCATCATAAGGACGGGACAGGGCCCCGCCATGCCCATATATATACATAAAAGAACAGTACCAACAGTTGCGGCTTCGGATCAAATGGTGATCCTCTAAGCAATCACTGGATATGCAGCCTAAGGGTCAAGTCTATCTCTCTGTCCACCTGCGGGCATGACGCAACGTCCACAACAAAAGGACGTCAGTATGGAAAATGTACTGAGTATGTAAGGCATAATCAATAACATAATAGAAACATGCGCGATGACATAAGAAAGAAGTGCCATGGGATGATAGAGCTATTTATACCTCTAGCGACGTTCATCATATTTACTTACCCTTGTTCTAATGGGAACTTCCATTTCATCCATTTATACATATAGTAGTATCATACCTGACCGTAGAGGTTCGGTGTCTCATATACCCGGCCATGGCAAGGCTCGGTGTTATACATACCTGGCCCTACCAAGGCTCAGTGTCATCCGTACTTAACTGCGGTGGTGTGCGCGCGATAGATATCATACCCGGCCATATAAGCTCGGTGTTCTTAGTAGTCATACTTTAATATATGAATATATACACATAGGAGTACATACATGTCCTTAACATCATCATCATCACGATCATTTTCATTATATCCTTTCTTAGAGGATCAACTATCATAAGATGGGACCCAATTGTATCGTGAGAATGTCAAGATCATGAGCTTTAGTGATTCTAGGAATGAAATCATCATAGAAGATACTATAGATTTCACATGAAGGTATACATCAATGGGATCATGCCTTAAGAAAGAAGGGTTAGCCTTACATACCTTTATGTCTTCGTAACTACTTAACGTTCAACTCCAAAGCCCAAGAAATCTACATTTAAGAGGGTTCATACCAAGGTTAGGCTTCAAAGACACCCTTAAGTTCGAACGAGTATAATTTGTAAGCTAGCTAAAATTGGGCAGCATTTCCCCTATTTCATCTACCTCTACCAAATTCCAGAACAACTACCAATCAACAATGACATTATCAACTATACCACAATTAAGGGATTTCATTCAAGTTAATCATCACCCAATCCCAAAACTCCTTTTCATGATCATTCATAACAATGGCTTCAACAAAACACTGTATATGCTTACATACAATATTTCCTCAACATCATTTATAACATCTACAACAAGATTATACTCCTAACATGCCAAGAATTACAATTCAAGTTAACCTATAGCTCATAATACTTCCAAGTTCATACTTGAACTCTATTTCCACTTTTCTTCATTTACCCACATGGCATAATAATCAAACAACCTTAACCATATGTAAAAGATGCGAAATCTTACCTTAATCACTTAAGAACAAGTCTTGGATCAACTTACTCCACTAAAGTGAAGTCTCCAACATCAACACCATAAGAAATCTTGAATTCCACAAACCTAGCAAGCTTCCTAGCACTTGAACCTCTTACTTCTTTTAGATTTTCTTTGATTTTGGCTTGGATTAGTTTATAGACCTAGAGAGAGGGTTTTGGAGAGCTCAAGGATCTATTTTGGGGTAAAATGAGTCCAAATGATATGAAATGAAATATATAAAACGTAACTTAAAATCCCGTCGGGCAATCCTGCGCCCACTTTGACGGACCGTCAAAATTCCTACGGTCCGTCAAAATGCTCATCAAGCGCCCGACCCAAACATGGCTCACTGTGACTATTTTACGCTAGGAAAATACGATTTGACGGGCCGCAAAAATTTCTATGGTTCGTCAAACTGATCGGTCAAAATTTTCTGCCCGAGCAGTCTGTCTTAAAGCACCCATAACTTTTTACTCCGAAGTCGCATTGATGTTGGAAACTAGACTCAATGAACTTCAATTTGGACAAAAGAAACACATCAAAACTCCTAATATTCTAGGAGATGTGCCTCTCTCAACTTGGACCAAAATCCTGTCCAAAATTTTGCCTTGTTTTCCCAAAGTTCCGATAAACTTAATTTCCTTAATTCGCTTGTCCTCAAACCCTTCCATAGATTATTTCATGAGCTTAAACCCCCATAACCATAATATAGGAACATATAATCTCATATATCCTAGATGATAACTTCAGTTTCCACGTTTAGGACAACTAACACCTAACGAATCTCAACGGACAAACTACAAGGTGTAACAATAACTTCACGTAAAATAGCTTGGTTGTATTAAGAAGAATAGGGATAAATCTAGCACCAAGAAGGATACGTTCATGTTAGGAGGTTGCAGCATGGTATAGAATTATGTATCACAGAGATAATACAAGTATATGAGAAGTTTGTCCAGAATATTATAGAGCTTCAACTGGTGAACCGTAGAGTAGTCGAGGATAGCGATGGAAAGCAATACGAGATAAGTCAGAAAAAAATATAGTATCCCAGATATAGAACATCTCTAGAGTAAAGATATAGTATCCTAAATATGGCTTGTCTCTTAAATCGAGGCTTGACAGGGTATTCAGGAAGGAGTGTTTCAGTAAGGTGGATTCCGAAGCTATCAAGCAGTTGCGGAAACACTAAAGATGAAACAGCTGGGTTCTGAACCTCCTCTACTAAAGATGAAACAGCTGGGTTCTGAACAGTAACTCCCGCATTGCCCGAGTCCCTTAAGCGAACTCCTAGGCTGGTTAGCTGTTGATGCTCTTGAGTTATCTCCCTCTTCTCTAGCCGAACATCACATAAACTTCCCATGGATTTTTGGCTAAGAGCATCGGCTACTACATTTTCCTTTCCAGGATGATATAAGATACTCACATCATAGTCTTTCAATAGTTCCAACCAGCGCCTTTGCCGCAAATTCAATTCCTTTTGTTTGAAAATATATTAGAGACTCTTGTGATCTGTATAAATATCCACATGGACGCCATATAAATAATGTCTCCACATCTTCAGTGCATAAATAACCGCAACCAACTCTAGATCATGAGTCGCGTAGTTTTTCTCATGTTTCCGCAACTGCTTGATATCTTAGGAATCCACCTTACTGAAGCACTCCTTCCTGAATACCCTGTCAAGCCTTGGTTTAAGAGACATGCCATATCCAGGATACTATATCTTTACTTTAGAGATGTGCTATATCTGGGATGCTATATTTTTTTTTAACTTATCTGTTATTGCTTTCCATCGCTATCCTCGACTACTCTACGCTTCACCAGTTGAAGCTCTATAATAATCTTGACAAACTTCTCATATACTTGTATTATCTCTGTGATACATAATTATATACCATGCTGCTACCTCCCAGCATGAACGTATCCTTCTTGGTGCTAGATTTATCCCTATTCTTCTTAATACAACCAAGCTATTTTGAGCGAAGTTCTTCGTTATCATCCTTCTTCGTTACCACTACCGGTCTCTAGTTCCTCATTTAGGTCTATCTAGTTCCATCTTACTTGCAACGTGACTCTAATTCCTTTACATCCTGGATCTTCCGTACCTAAAATTCTCGTATCTATAAGCTTGTGCTTCCATGTTGTGATACCCAACCTTCTTTGTTTTTTCCTTATTGGACCTTTAGTAGCATCTTTGTCTTGGGACTTCGGGTAAGACTTTCGTTGAAATCTTATCTCCTAACCTTATCCTTTTCTGAAGTGGTTCCTGATTCCTTTTTATTACTATCTTTCGCATTCTAACAAAGATTGCTCCTAATCCAGTACTTGTTTGACTCATCTTTCTCCCAGTTAGGGTGTTAGCCCTCTATTCTATATTTAACATCCCATTAGTTCTCATTTTTCTTACAAATATATACTCTCAGAAAATCTGCCACTAACCTTAGTTGTGACTATTCATCGTCTGAGTTTATCTAGTCAGTTGCATATATTTGTAACGAGTCACATATTCTCGTAAACTTATTGGTCCTGGGTGGGCTTAATCTTTCATCAAAAGGATCTTAATAATTTCTTTGTTGTTCTTCCAAAAACACTCTTCTCCCATTACTCGCTTTCCCATGTCATCACCGTGACGGTATCTAGCGCAAATTTTATTCTCAAACTCTGCCCTGATTATTAATATTCCTCTTTTCTTCGCTATATGAGAACTCGATCTTTAGACAAGCCCCTTTTAAACTTAAAAATTCATCTCATTACCGAAGGGCACATCTTATATCAACTCGCGACTTCAAACTTGTTCATCTACGATCATACAACTAATTCCTTTAAAGCATCATTCACATCCTTCATTAGCTATCCATCCTTATATTACTAACTCAATAATCTTGTGGCAAGAGGACTTCTGAAAAAAAGAATTTTTCTGTACCTTAGTCCTACCTTTGTCTTGTATCCGTATATTCTTATACTCGTACCTCCATACAACATCCTTGCCAATATACTTTATACGATAAAAGCCCTTGTCAATATCTAGCTCTTTTAATAACGTACATCGTCCTCTTACCTCTTCTACCCCTTTATACTCATGCATCATTAGCATATTTATACTCAAGGATCATATCTGTCACACCCCAATCTCATCAGGGCATGATGGGCACCCAACTCTTACATAGAGCTGAGCGAACCCTCTGGCATTTACATAATGAAATTGTACACATAATAAAGTACTTTCAGTCAAACCATAGAAATTTGCGAACGATACTCAATTAATCCAAAAATCGAATAAGTCAAACTTGTCACGACCCAAACCGATGAGCCGTGACAGGTACCTGACCATTACTGGCCAAGCACCCCTATGCTTACATCTACTTCTCACTTACTGTCCTGGGCACATGTACAATCTGTAACTGTGCTATACTGTCTTCCGAACAATCAACATAAAAGAAGATACCGTACCGGGAACTCACGGCCGACGCATACATATAAACATAAACACTGAGAATAACAGCGCAAGCCGATTTTCGCTCGCTAAACATTTATCTTTGTACAACAAAAAATACATGCCGACGAGGCTGCATAATATCACGACTACATATCACTGTCTACAGACCGCTATAGAATACAAACTGTGGAAATGACAGGACAAGGCCCTGCCATACCCATGTATGTACGGAACAAGATGGCATACCAGCGAGTGCGAAGCTCCCATCAATGGAGCGTGCCGACCACGCTGCGGGAGGTCCACCGTCGCGAATCGTCCGACTGGCTACCGATCCTGCTGACATACGCGCAGCGTCCACAAGAAAGGGACGTCCGCACGAGCAATGTACCGAGTATGTAAGGCATGAATGATAACATGATAATATGTACGAGAACATGAACAACAACATAATAAGGAAATATGGAAAATATAGGAAAAGGGCATGTTGTACAAAATTCGCCTCTTAAGGGCGGAATCATGCGTACGTTTACTTTTACCTTCAAACATCTCACCCCTACATACA